>NW_027444916.1:0-193925 GCF_048569485.1 Anomaloglossus baeobatrachus
GAGATTTGATAAAGTAAGTGGAAATCCAGTAAAAGTTTCATTTGGCTACTTTGCACTCTCGAGATAATCGTCACCATGTGCCAAATGCAATAGAATAGCAATCTGAGCACATTCGCGTATAAATGAAATGACCACAATTTTCTCAAAAACTATTACAGATGCAAACTTGTCCTGTGTAGTGGAGATGAGATTTGATAAAGTTAGTGGAAATCCAGTAAAAGTTTCATTTGGCTACTTTGCACTCTCGAGATAATCGTCACCATGTGCCAAATGCAATAGAATAGCAATCTGAGCACATTCGCGCATAAATGAAATGACCACAATTTTCTCCAAAACTATAACAGATGCAAACTTGTCCTGTGTGGTGGAGATGAGATTTGATAAAGTAAGTGGAAATCCAGTAAAAGTTTCAATTGGCTACTTTGCACTCTCGAGATAATCGTCACCATGTGCCAAATGCAATAGAATAGCAATCTGAACACATTCGCGCATAAATGAAATGACCACAATTTTCTCAAAAACTATAACAGATGCAAACTTGTCCTGTGTGGTGGAGATGAGATTTGATAAAGTAAGTGGAAATCCAGTAAAAGTTTCATTTGGCTACTTTGCACTCTCGAGATAATCGTCACCATGTGCCAAATGCAATAGAATAGCAATCTGAGCACATTCGCGCATAAATGAAATGACCACAATTTTCTCCAAAACTATAACAGATGCAAACTTGTCCTGTGTGGTGGAGATGAGATTTGATAAAGTAAGTGGAAATCCAGTAAAAGTTTCATTTGGCTACTTTGCACTCTCGAGATAATCGTCACCATGTGCCAAATGCAATAGAATAGCAATCTGAACGCATTCGCGCATAAATGAAATGACCACAATTTTCTCAAAAACTATAACAGATGCAAACTTGTCCTGTGTGGTGGAGATGAGATTTGATAAAGTAAGTGGAAATCCAGTAAAAGTTTCATTTGGCTACTTTGCACTCTCGAGATAATCGTCACCATGTGCCAAATGCAATGAAATAGCAATCTGAGCACATTCGCGCATAAATGAAATGACCACAATTTTCTCAAAAACTATAACAGATGCAAACTTGTCCTGTGTGGTGGAGATGAGATTTGATAAAGTAAGTGGAAATCCAGTAAAAGTTTCATTTGGCTACTTTGCACTCTCGAGATAATCGTCACCATGTGCCAAATGCAATAGAATAGCAATCTGAGCACATTCGCGTATAAATGAAATGACCACAATTTTCTCAAAAACTATAACAGATGCAAACTTGTCCTGTGTGGTGGAGATGAGATTTGATAAAGTAAGTGGAAATCCAGTAAAAGTTTCATTTGGCTACTTTGCACTCTCGAGATAATCGTCACCATGTGCCAAATGCAATAGAATAGCAATCTGAGCACATTCGCGCATAAATGAAATTACCACAATTTTCTCAAAAACTATAACAGATACAAACTTATCCTGTGTGGTGGAGATGAGATTTGATAAAGTAAGTGGAAATCCAGTAAAAGTTTCATTTGGCTACTTTGCACTCTCGAGATAATCGTCACCATGTGCCAAATGCAATAGAATAGCAATCTGAGCACATTCGCGCATAAATGAAATGACCACAATTTTCTCAAAAACTATAACAGATGCAAACTTGTCCTGTGTGGTGGAGATGAGATTTGATAAAGTAAGTGGAAATCCAGTAAAAGTTTCATTTGGCTACTTTGCACTCTCGAGATAATCGTCACCATGTGCCAAATGCAATAGAATAGCAATCTGAGCACATTCGCGCATAAATGAAATGACCACAATTTTCTCAAAAACTATAACAGATGCAAACTTGTCCTGTGTGGTGGAGATGAGATTTGATAAAGTAAGTGGAAATCCAGTAAAAGTTTCATTTGGCTACTTTGCACTCTCGAGATAATCGTCACCATGTGCCAAATGCAATAGAATAGCAATCTGAACACATTCGCGCATAAATGAAATGACCACAATTTTCTCCAAAACTATAACAGATGCAAACTTGTCCTGTGTGGTGGAGATGAGATTTGATAAAGTAAGTGGAAATCCAGTAAAAGTTTCATTTGGCTACTTTGCACTCTCGAGATAATCGTCACCATGTGCCAAATGCAATAGAATAGCAATCTGAGCACATTCGCGCATAAATGAAATGACCACAATTTTCTCAAAAACTATAACAGATGCAAACTTGTCCTGTGTGGTGGAGATGAGATTTGATAAAGTAAGTGGAAATCCAGTAAAAGTTTCATTTGGCTACTTTGCACTCTCGAGATAATCGTCACCATGTGCCAAATGCAATAGAATAGCAATCTGAACACATTCGCGCATAAATGAAATGACCACAATTTTCTCCAAAACTATAACAGATGCAAACTTGTCCTGTGTGGTGGAGATGAGATTTGATAAAGTAAGTGGAAATCCAGTAAAAGTTTCATTTGGCTACTTTGCACTCTCGAGATAATCGTCACCATGTGCCAAATGCAATAGAATAGCAATCTGAACACATTCGCGCATAAATGAAATGACCACAATTTTCTCCAAAACTATAACAGATGCAAACTTGTCCTGTGTGGTGGAGATGAGATTTGATAAAGTAAGTGGAAATCCAGTAAAAGTTTCATTTGGCTACTTTGCACTCTCGAGATAATCGTCACCATGTGCCAAATGCAATAGAATAGCAATCTGAACACATTCGCGCATAAATGAAATGACCACAATTTTCTCCAAAACTATAACAGATGCAAACTTGTCCTCTGTGGTGGAGATGAGATTTGATAAAGTAAGTGAAAATCCAGTAAAAGTTTCATTTGGCTACTTTGCACTCTCGAGATAATCGTCACCATGTGCCAAATGCAATAGAATAGCAATCTGAGTACATTCGCGCATAAATGAAATGACCACAATTTTCTCAAAAACTATAACAGATGCAAACTTGTCCTGTGTGGTGGAGATGAGATTTGATAAAGTAAGTGGAAATCCAGTAAAAGTTTCATTTGGCTACTTTGCACTCTCGAGATAATCGTCACCATGTGCCAAATGCAATAGAATAGCAATCTGAGCACATTCGCGCATAAATGAAATGACCACAATTTTCTCCAAAACTATAACAGATGCAAACTTGTCCTGTGTGGTGGAGATGAGATTTGATAAAGTAAGTGGAAATCCAGTAAAAGTTTCATTTGGCTACTTTGCACTCTCGAGATAATCGTCACCATGTGCCAAATGCAATAGAATAGCAATCTGAACACATTCGCGCATAAATGAAATGACCACAATTTTCTCAAAAACTATAACAGATGCAAACTTGTCCTGTGTGGTGGAGATGAGATTTGATAAAGTAAGTGGAAATCCAGTAAAAGTTTCATTTGGCTACTTTGCACTCTCGAGATAATCGTCACCATGTGCCAAATGCAATAGAATAGCAATCTGAGCACATTCGCGCATAAATGAAATGACCACAATTTTCTCCAAAACTATAACAGATGCAAACTTGTCCTGTGTGGTGGAGATGAGATTTGATAAAGTAAGTGGAAATCCAGTAAAAGTTTCATTTGGCTACTTTGCACTCTCGAGATAATCGTCACCATGTGCCAAATGCAATAGAATAGCAATCTGAACACATTCGCGCATAAATGAAATGACCACAATTTTCTCAAAAACTATAACAGATGCAAACTTGTCCTGTGTGGTGGAGATGAGATTTGATAAAGTAAGTGGAAATCCAGTAAAAGTTTCATTTGGCTACTTTGCACTCTCGAGATAATCGTCACCATGTGCCAAATGCAATAGAATAGCAATCTGAGCACATTCGTGCATAAATGAAATGACCACAATTTTCTCAAAAACTATAACAGATGCAAACTTGTCCTGTGTGGTGGAGATGAGATTTGATAAAGTAAGTGGAAATCCAGTAAAAGTTTCATTTGGCTACTTTGCACTCTCGAGATAATCGTCACCATGTGCCAAATGCAATAGAATAGCAATCTGAGCACATTCTCGCATAAATGAAATGACCACAATTTTCTCAAAAACTATAACAGATGCAAACTTGTCCTGTGTGGTGGAGATGAGATTTGATAAAGTAAGTGGAAATCCAGTAAAAGTTTCATTTGGCTACTTTGCACTCTCGAGATAATCGTCACCATGTGCCAAATGCAATAGAATAGCAATCTGAGCACATTCGCGTATAAATGAAATGACCACAATTTTCTCAAAAACTATAACAGATGCAAACTTGTCCTGTGTGGTGGAGATGAGATTTGATAAAGTTAGTGGAAATCCAGTAAAAGTTTCATTTGGCTACTTTGCACTCTCGAGATAATCGTCACCATGTGCCAAATGCAATAGAATAGCAATCTGAGCACATTCGCGCATAAATGAAATGACCACAATTTTCTCCAAAACTATAACAGATGCAAACTTGTCCTGTGTGGTGGAGATGAGATTTGATAAAGTAAGTGGAAATCCAGTAAAAGTTTCAATTGGCTACTTTGCACTCTCGAGATAATCGTCACCATGTGCCAAATGCAATAGAATAGCAATCTGAACACATTCGCGCATAAATGAAATGACCACAATTTTCTCAAAAACTATAACAGATGCAAACTTGTCCTGTGTGGTGGAGATGAGATTTGATAAAGTAAGTGGAAATCCAGTAAAAGTTTCATTTGGCTACTTTGCACTCTCGAGATAATCGTCACCATGTGCCAAATGCAATAGAATAGCAATCTGAGCACATTCGTGCATAAATGAAATGACCACAATTTTCTCAAAAACTATAACAGATGCAAACTTGTCCTGTGTGGTGGAGATGAGATTTGATAAAGTAAGTGGAAATCCAGTAAAAGTTTCATTTGGCTACTTTGCACTCTCGAGATAATCGTCACCATGTGCCAAATGCAATAGAATAGCAATCTGAGCACATTCTCGCATAAATGAAATGACCACAATTTTCTCAAAAACTATAACAGATGCAAACTTGTCCTGTGTGGTGGAGATGAGATTTGATAAAGTAAGTGGAAATCCAGTAAAAGTTTCATTTGGCTACTTTGCACTCTCGAGATAATCGTCACCATGTGCCAAATGCAATAGAATAGCAATCTGAGCACATTCGCGTATAAATGAAATGACCACAATTTTCTCAAAAACTATAACAGATGCAAACTTGTCCTGTGTGGTGGAGATGAGATTTGATAAAGTTAGTGGAAATCCAGTAAAAGTTTCATTTGGCTACTTTGCACTCTCGAGATAATCGTCACCATGTGCCAAATGCAATAGAATAGCAATCTGAGCACATTCGCGCATAAATGAAATGACCACAATTTTCTCCAAAACTATAACAGATGCAAACTTGTCCTGTGTGGTGGAGATGAGATTTGATAAAGTAAGTGGAAATCCAGTAAAAGTTTCAATTGGCTACTTTGCACTCTCGAGATAATCGTCACCATGTGCCAAATGCAATAGAATAGCAATCTGAACACATTCGCGCATAAATGAAATGACCACAATTTTCTCAAAAACTATAACAGATGCAAACTTGTCCTGTGTGGTGGAGATGAGATTTGATAAAGTAAGTGGAAATCCAGTAAAAGTTTCATTTGGCTACTTTGCACTCTCGAGATAATCGTCACCATGTGCCAAATGCAATAGAATAGCAATCTGAGCACATTCGTGCATAAATGAAATGACCACAATTTTCTCAAAAACTATAACAGATGCAAACTTGTCCTGTGTGGTGGAGATGAGATTTGATAAAGTAAGTGGAAATCCAGTAAAAGTTTCATTTGGCTACTTTGCACTCTCGAGATAATCGTCACCATGTGCCAAATGCAATAGAATAGCAATCTGAGCACATTCTCGCATAAATGAAATGACCACAATTTTCTCAAAAACTATAACAGATGCAAACTTGTCCTGTGTGGTGGAGATGAGATTTGATAAAGTAAGTGGAAATCCAGTAAAAGTTTCATTTGGCTACTTTGCACTCTCGAGATAATCGTCACCATGTGCCAAATGCAATAGAATAGCAATCTGAGCACATTCGCGTATAAATGAAATGACCACAATTTTCTCAAAAACTATAACAGATGCAAACTTGTCCTGTGTGGTGGAGATGAGATTTGATAAAGTTAGTGGAAATCCAGTAAAAGTTTCATTTGGCTACTTTGCACTCTCGAGATAATCGTCACCATGTGCCAAATGCAATAGAATAGCAATCTGAGCACATTCGCGCATAAATGAAATGACCACAATTTTCTCCAAAACTATAACAGATGCAAACTTGTCCTGTGTGGTGGAGATGAGATTTGATAAAGTAAGTGGAAATCCAGTAAAAGTTTCAATTGGCTACTTTGCACTCTCGAGATAATCGTCACCATGTGCCAAATGCAATAGAATAGCAATCTGAACACATTCGCGCATAAATGAAATGACCACAATTTTCTCAAAAACTATAACAGATGCAAACTTGTCCTGTGTGGTGGAGATGAGATTTGATAAAGTAAGTGGAAATCCAGTAAAAGTTTCATTTGGCTACTTTGCACTCTCGAGATAATCGTCACCATGTGCCAAATGCAATAGAATAGCAATCTGAGCACATTCGCGCATAAATGAAATGACCACAATTTTCTCCAAAACTATAACAGATGCAAACTTGTCCTGTGTGGTGGAGATGAGATTTGATAAAGTAAGTGGAAATCCAGTAAAAGTTTCATTTGGCTACTTTGCACTCTCGAGATAATCGTCACCATGTGCCAAATGCAATAGAATAGCAATCTGAACACATTCGCGCATAAATGAAATGACCACAATTTTCTCAAAAGCTATAACAGATGCAAACTTGTCCTGTGTGGTGGAGATGAGATTTGATAAAGTAAGTGGAAATCCAGTAAAAGTTTCATTTGGCTACTTTGCACTCTCGAGATAATCGTCACCATGTGCCAAATGCAATAGAATAGCAATCTGAGCACATTCGTGCATAAATGAAATGACCACAATTTTCTCAAAAACTATAACAGATGCAAACTTGTCCTGTGTGGTGGAGATGAGATTTGATAAAGTAAGTGGAAATCCAGTAAAAGTTTCATTTGGCTACTTTGCACTCTCGAGATAATCGTCACCATGTGCCAAATGCAATAGAATAGCAATCTGAGCACATTCGCGTATAAATGAAATGACCACAATTTTCTCAAAAACTATAACAGATGCAAACTTGTCCTGTGTGGTGATGAGATTTGATAAAGTGGAAATCCAGTAAAAGTTTCATTTGGCTACTTTGCACTCTCGAGATAATCGTCACCATGTGCCAAATGCAATAGAATAGCAATCTGAGCACATTCGCGCATAAATGAAATGACCACAATTTTCTCAAAAACTATAACAGATGCAAACTTGTCCTGTGTGGTGGAGATGAGATTTGATAAAGTAAGTGGAAATCCAGTAAAAGTTTCATTTGGCTACTTTGCACTCTCGAGATAATCGTCACCATGTGCCAAATGCAATAGAATAGCAATCTGAGCACATTCGCGCATAAATGAAATGACCACAATTTTCTCCAAAACTATAACAGATGCAAACTTGTCCTGTGTGGTGGAGATGATATTTGATAAAGTAAGTGGAAATCCAGTAAAAGTTTCATTTGGCTACTTTGCACTCTCGAGATAATCGTCACCATGTGCCAAATGCAATAGAATAGCAATCTGAGCACATTCTCGCATAAATGAAATGACCACAATTTTCTCAAAAACTATAACAGATGCAAACTTGTCCTGTGTGGTGGAGATGAGATTTGATAAAGTAAGTGGAAATCCAGTAAAAGTTTCATTTGGCTACTTTGCACTCTCGAGATAATCGTCACCATGTGCCAAATGCAATAGAATAGCAATCTGAGCACATTCGCGCATAAATGAAATGACCACAATTTTCTCCAAAACTATAACAGATGCAAACTTGTCCTGTGTGGTGGAGATGAGATTTGATAAAGTAAGTGGAAATCCAGTAAAAGTTTCAATTGGCTACTTTGCACTCTCGAGATAATCGTCACCATGTGCCAAATGCAATAGAATAGCAATCTGAACACATTCGCGCATAAATGAAATGACCACAATTTTCTCAAAAACTATAACAGATGCAAACTTGTCCTGTGTGGTGGAGATGAGATTTGATAAAGTAAGTGGAAATCCAGTAAAAGTTTCATTTGGCTACTTTGCACTCTCGAGATAATCGTCACCATGTGCCAAATGCAATAGAATAGCAATCTGAGCACATTCGTGCATAAATGAAATGACCACAATTTTCTCAAAAACTATAACAGATGCAAACTTGTCCTGTGTGGTGGAGATGAGATTTGATAAAGTAAGTGGAAATCCAGTAAAAGTTTCATTTGGCTACTTTGCACTCTCGAGATAATCGTCACCATGTGCCAAATGCAATAGAATAGCAATCTGAGCACATTCTCGCATAAATGAAATGACCACAATTTTCTCAAAAACTATAACAGATGCAAACTTGTCCTGTGTGGTGGAGATGAGATTTGATAAAGTAAGTGGAAATCCAGTAAAAGTTTCATTTGGCTACTTTGCACTCTCGAGATAATCGTCACCATGTGCCAAATGCAATAGAATAGCAATCTGAGCACATTCGCGTATAAATGAAATGACCACAATTTTCTCAAAAACTATAACAGATGCAAACTTGTCCTGTGTGGTGGAGATGAGATTTGATAAAGTTAGTGGAAATCCAGTAAAAGTTTCATTTGGCTACTTTGCACTCTCGAGATAATCGTCACCATGTGCCAAATGCAATAGAATAGCAATCTGAGCACATTCGCGCATAAATGAAATGACCACAATTTTCTCCAAAACTATAACAGATGCAAACTTGTCCTGTGTGGTGGAGATGAGATTTGATAAAGTAAGTGGAAATCCAGTAAAAGTTTCAATTGGCTACTTTGCACTCTCGAGATAATCGTCACCATGTGCCAAATGCAATAGAATAGCAATCTGAACACATTCGCGCATAAATGAAATGACCACAATTTTCTCAAAAACTATAACAGATGCAAACTTGTCCTGTGTGGTGGAGATGAGATTTGATAAAGTAAGTGGAAATCCAGTAAAAGTTTCATTTGGCTACTTTGCACTCTCGAGATAATCGTCACCATGTGCCAAATGCAATAGAATAGCAATCTGAGCACATTCGCGCATAAATGAAATGACCACAATTTTCTCCAAAACTATAACAGATGCAAACTTGTCCTGTGTGGTGGAGATGAGATTTGATAAAGTAAGTGGAAATCCAGTAAAAGTTTCATTTGGCTACTTTGCACTCTCGAGATAATCGTCACCATGTGCCAAATGCAATAGAATAGCAATCTGAACACATTCGCGCATAAATGAAATGACCACAATTTTCTCAAAAGCTATAACAGATGCAAACTTGTCCTGTGTGGTGGAGATGAGATTTGATAAAGTAAGTGGAAATCCAGTAAAAGTTTCATTTGGCTACTTTGCACTCTCGAGATAATCGTCACCATGTGCCAAATGCAATAGAATAGCAATCTGAGCACATTCGTGCATAAATGAAATGACCACAATTTTCTCAAAAACTATAACAGATGCAAACTTGTCCTGTGTGGTGGAGATGAGATTTGATAAAGTAAGTGGAAATCCAGTAAAAGTTTCATTTGGCTACTTTGCACTCTCGAGATAATCGTCACCATGTGCCAAATGCAATAGAATAGCAATCTGAGCACATTCGCGTATAAATGAAATGACCACAATTTTCTCAAAAACTATAACAGATGCAAACTTGTCCTGTGTGGTGATGAGATTTGATAAAGTGGAAATCCAGTAAAAGTTTCATTTGGCTACTTTGCACTCTCGAGATAATCGTCACCATGTGCCAAATGCAATAGAATAGCAATCTGAGCACATTCGCGCATAAATGAAATGACCACAATTTTCTCAAAAACTATAACAGATGCAAACTTGTCCTGTGTGGTGGAGATGAGATTTGATAAAGTAAGTGGAAATCCAGTAAAAGTTTCATTTGGCTACTTTGCACTCTCGAGATAATCGTCACCATGTGCCAAATGCAATAGAATAGCAATCTGAGCACATTCGCGCATAAATGAAATGACCACAATTTTCTCCAAAACTATAACAGATGCAAACTTGTCCTGTGTGGTGGAGATGATATTTGATAAAGTAAGTGGAAATCCAGTAAAAGTTTCATTTGGCTACTTTGCACTCTCGAGATAATCGTCACCATGTGCCAAATGCAATAGAATAGCAATCTGAGCACATTCTCGCATAAATGAAATGACCACAATTTTCTCAAAAACTATAACAGATGCAAACTTGTCCTGTGTGGTGGAGATGAGATTTGATAAAGTAAGTGGAAATCCAGTAAAAGTTTCATTTGGCTACTTTGCACTCTCGAGATAATCGTCACCATGTGCCAAATGCAATAGAATAGCAATCTGAGCACATTCGCGTATAAATGAAATGACCACAATTTTCTCAAAAACTATAACAGATGCAAACTTGTCCTGTGTGGTGGAGATGAGATTTGATAAAGTAAGTGGAAATCCAGTAAAAGTTTCATTTGGCTACTTTGCACTCTCGAGATAATCGTCACCATGTGCCAAATGCAATAGAATAGCAATCTGAGCACATTCGCGCATAAATGAAATGACCACAATTTTCTCAAAAACTTTAACAGATGCAAACTTGTCCTGTGTGGTGGAGATGGGATTTGATAAAGTAAGTGGAAATCCAGTAAAAGTTTCATTTGGCTACTTTGCACTCTCGAGATAATCGTCACCATGTGCCAAATGCAATAGAATAGCAATCTGAGCACATTCGCGCAAAAATGAAATGACCACAATTTTCTCCAAAACTATAACAGATGCAAACTTGTTCTGTGTGGTGGAGATGAGATTTGATAAAGTAAGTGGAAATCCAGTAAAAGTTTCATTTGGCTACTTTGCACTCTCGAGATAATCGTCACCATGTGCCAAATGCAATAGAATAGCAATCTGAGCACATTCGCGCATAAATGAAATGACAATTTTCTCAAAAACTATAACAGATGCAAACTTGTTCTGTGTGGTGGAGATGAGATTTGATAAAGTAAGTGGAAATCCAGTAAAAGTTTCATTTGGCTACTTTGCACTCTCGAGATAATCGTCACCATGTGCCAAATGCAATAGAATAGCAAACTGAGCACATTCGCGCATAAATGAAATGACGACAATTTTCTCCAAAACTATAACAGATGCAAACTTGTCCTGTGTGGTGGAGATGAGATTTGATAAAGTAAGTGGAAATCCAGTAAAAGTTTCATTTGGCTACTTTGCACTCTCGAGATAATCGTCACCATGTGCCAAATGCAATAGAATAGCAATCTGAGCACATTCTCGCATAAATGAAATGACCACAATTTTCTCAAAAACTATAACAGATGCAAACTTGTCCTGTGTGGTGGAGATGAGATTTGATAAAGTAAGTGGAAATCCAGTAAAAGTTTCATTTGGCTACTTTGCACTCTCGAGATAATCGTCACCATGTGCCAAATGCAATAGAATAGCAATCTGAGCACATTCGCGTATAAATGAAATGACCACAATTTTCTCAAAAACTATAACAGATGCAAACTTGTCCTGTGTGGTGGAGATGAGATTTGATAAAGTAAGTGGAAATCCAGTAAAAGTTTCATTTGGCTACTTTGCACTCTCGAGATAATCGTCACCATGTGCCAAATGCAATAGAATAGCAATCTGAGCACATTCGCGTATAAATGAAATGACCACAATTTTCTCAAAAACTATAACAGATGCAAACTTGTCCTGTGTGGTGGAGATGAGATTTGATAAAGTTAGTGGAAATCCAGTAAAAGTTTCATTTGGCTACTTTGCACTCTCGAGATAATCGTCACCATGTGCCAAATGCAATAGAATAGCAATCTGAGCACATTCGCGCATAAATGAAATGACCACAATTTTCTCCAAAACTATAACAGATGCAAACTTGTCCTGTGTGGTGGAGATGAGATTTGATAAAGTAAGTGGAAATCCAGTAAAAGTTTCAATTGGCTACTTTGCACTCTCGAGATAATCGTCACCATGTGCCAAATGCAATAGAATAGCAATCTGAACACATTCGCGCATAAATGAAATGACCACAATTTTCTCAAAAACTATAACAGATGCAAACTTGTCCTGTGTGGTGGAGATGAGATTTGATAAAGTAAGTGGAAATCCAGTAAAAGTTTCATTTGGCTACTTTGCACTCTCGAGATAATCGTCACCATGTGCCAAATGCAATAGAATAGCAATCTGAGCACATTCGCGCATAAATGAAATGACCACAATTTTCTCCAAAACTATAACAGATGCAAACTTGTCCTGTGTGGTGGAGATGAGATTTGATAAAGTAAGTGGAAATCCAGTAAAAGTTTCATTTGGCTACTTTGCACTCTCGAGATAATCGTCACCATGTGCCAAATGCAATAGAATAGCAATCTGAACACATTCGCGCATAAATGAAATGACCACAATTTTCTCAAAAACTATAACAGATGCAAACTTGTCCTGTGTGGTGGAGATGAGATTTGATAAAGTAAGTGGAAATCCAGTAAAAGTTTCATTTGGCTACTTTGCACTTCTGAGATAATTGTCACCATGTGCCAAATGCAATAGAATAGCAATCTGAGCACATTCGTGCATAAATGAAATGACCACAATTTTCTCAAAAACTATAACAGATGCAAACTTGTCCTGTGTGGTGGAGATGAGATTTGATAAAGTAAGTGGAAATCCAGTAAAAGTTTCATTTGGCTACTTTGCACTCTCGAGATAATCGTCACCATGTGCCAAATGCAATAGAATAGCAATCTGAGCACATTCTCGCATAAATGAAATGACCACAATTTTCTCAAAAACTATAACAGATGCAAACTTGTCCTGTGTGGTGGAGATGAGATTTGATAAAGTAAGTGGAAATCCAGTAAAAGTTTCATTTGGCTACTTTGCACTCTCGAGATAATCGTCACCATGTGCCAAATGCAATAGAATAGCAATCTGAGCACATTCGCGTATAAATGAAATGACCACAATTTTCTCAAAAACTATAACAGATGCAAACTTGTCCTGTGTGGTGGAGATGAGATTTGATAAAGTTAGTGGAAATCCAGTAAAAGTTTCATTTGGCTACTTTGCACTCTCGAGATAATCGTCACCATGTGCCAAATGCAATAGAATAGCAATCTGAGCAAATTCGTGCATAAATGAAATGACCACAATTTTCTCCAAAACTATAACAGATGCAAACTTGTCCTGTGTGGTGGAGATGAGATTTGATAAAGTAAGTGGAAATCCAGTAAAAGTTTCAATTGGCTACTTTGCACTCTCGAGATAATCGTCACCATGTGCCAAATGCAATAGAATAGCAATCTGAACACATTCGCGCATAAATGAAATGACCACAATTTTCTCCAAAACTATAACAGATGCAAACTTGTCCTGTGTGGTGGAGATGAGATTTGATAAAGTAAGTGGAAATCCAGTAAAAGTTTCATTTGGCTACTTTGCACTCTCGAGATAATCGTCACCATGTGTCAAATGCAATAGAATAGCAATCTGAACACATTCGCGCATAAATGAAATGACCACAATTTTCTCAAAAACTATAACAGATGCAAACTTGTCCTGTGTGGTGGAGATGAGATTTGATAAAGTAAGTGGAAATCCAGTAAAAGTTTCATTTGGCTACTTTGCACTCTCGAGATAATCGTCACCATGTGCCAAATGCAATAGAATAGCAATCTGAGCACATTCGTGCATAAATGAAATGACCACAATTTTCTCAAAAACTATAACAGATGCAAACTTGTCCTGTGTGGTGGAGATGAGATTTGATAAAGTAAGTGGAAATCCAGTAAAAGTTTCATTTGGCTACTTTGCACTCTCGAGATAATCGTCACCATGTGCCAAATGCAATAGAATAGCAATCTGAGCACATTCGCGTATAAATGAAATGACCACAATTTTCTCAAAAACTATAACAGATGCAAACTTGTCCTGTGTGGTGGAGATGAGATTTGATAAAGTGGAAATCCAGTAAAAGTTTCATTTGGCTACTTTGCACTCTCGAGATAATCGTCACCATGTGCCAAATGCAATAGAATAGCAATCTGAGCACATTCGCGCATAAATGAAATGACCACAATTTTCTCAAAAACTATAACAGATGCAAACTTGTCCTGTGTGGTGGAGATGAGATTTGATAAAGTAAGTGGAAATCCAGTAAAAGTTTCATTTGGCTACTTTGCACTCTCGAGATAATCGTCACCATGTGCCAAATGCAATAGAATAGCAATCTGAGCACATTCGCGCATAAATGAAATGACCACAATTTTCTCCAAAACTATAACAGATGCAAACTTGTCCTGTGTGGTGGAGATGAGATTTGATAAAGTAAGTGGAAATCCAGTAAAAGTTTCATTTGGCTACTTTGCACTCTCGAGATAATCGTCACCATGTGCCAAATGCAATAGAATAGCAATCTGAGCACATTCTCGCATAAATGAAATGACCACAATTTTCTCAAAAACTATAACAGATGCAAACTTGTCCTGTGTGGTGGAGATGAGATTTGATAAAGTAAGTGGAAATCCAGTAAAAGTTTCATTTGGCTACTTTGCACTCTCGAGATAATCGTCACCATGTGCCAAATGCAATAGAATAGCAATCTGAGCACATTCGCGTATAAATGAAATGACAACAATTTTCTCAAAAACTATAACAGATGCAAACTTGTCCTGTGTGGTGGAGATGAGATTTGATAAAGTAAGTGGAAATCCAGTAAAAGTTTCATTTGGCTACTTTGCACTCTCGAGATAATCGTCACCATGTGCCAAATGCAATAGAATAGCAATCTGAGCACATTCGCGCATAAATGAAATGACCACAATTTTCTCAAAAACTTTAACAGATGCAAACTTGTCCTGTGTGGTGGAGATGGGATTTGATAAAGTAAGTGGAAATCCAGTAAAAGTTTCATTTGGCTACTTTGCACTCTCGAGATAATCGTCACCATGTGCCAAATGCAATAGAATAGCAATCTGAGCACATTCGCGCAAAAATGAAATGACCACAATTTTCTCCAAAACTATAACAGATGCAAACTTGTCCTGTGTGGTGGAGATGAGATTTGATAAAGTAAGTGGAAATCCAGTAAAAGTTTCATTTGGCTACTTTGCACTCTCGAGATAATCGTCACCATGTGCCAAATGCAATAGAATAGCAATCTGAACACATTCGCGCATAAATGAAATGACCACAATTTTCTCAAAAACTATAACAGATGCAAACTTGTTCTGTGTGGTGGAGATGAGATTTGATAAAGTAAGTGGAAATCCAGTAAAAGTTTCATTTGGCTACTTTGCACTCTCGAGATAATCGTCACCATGTGCCAAATGCAATAGAATAGCAATCTGAGCACATTCGCGCATAAATGAAATGACCACAATTTTCTCCAAAACTATAACAGATGCAAACTTGTCCTGTGTGGTGGAGATGAGATTTGATAAAGTAAGTGGAAATCCAGTAAAAGTTTCATTTGGCTACTTTGCACTCTCGAGATAATCGTCACCATGTGCCAAATGCAATAGAATAGCAATCTGAACACATTCGCGCATAAATGAAATGACCACAATTTTCTCAAAAACTATAACAGATGCAAACTTGTCCTGTGTGGTGGAGATGAGATTTGATAAAGTAAGTGGAAATCCAGTAAAAGTTTCATTTGGCTACTTTGCACTCTCGAGATAATCGTCACCATGTGCCAAATGCAATAGAATAGCAATCTGAGCACATTCTCGCATAAATGAAATGACCACAATTTTCTCAAAAACTATAACAGATGCAAACTTGTCCTGTGTGGTGGAGATGAGATTTGATAAAGTAAGTGGAAATCCAGTAAAAGTTTCATTTGGCTACTTTGCACTCTCGAGATAATCGTCACCATGTGCCAAATGCAATAGAATAGCAATCTGAGCACATTCGCGTATAAATGAAATGACCACAATTTTCTCAAAAACTATTACAGATGCAAACTTGTCCTGTGTAGTGGAGATGAGATTTGATAAAGTTAGTGGAAATCCAGTAAAAGTTTCATTTGGCTACTTTGCACTCTCGAGATAATCGTCACCATGTGCCAAATGCAATAGAATAGCAATCTGAGCACATTCGCGCATAAATGAAATGACCACAATTTTCTCCAAAACTATAACAGATGCAAACTTGTCCTGTGTGGTGGAGATGAGATTTGATAAAGTAAGTGGAAATCCAGTAAAAGTTTCAATTGGCTACTTTGCACTCTCGAGATAATCGTCACCATGTGCCAAATGCAATAGAATAGCAATCTGAACACATTCGCGCATAAATGAAATGACCACAATTTTCTCAAAAACTATAACAGATGCAAACTTGTCCTGTGTGGTGGAGATGAGATTTGATAAAGTAAGTGGAAATCCAGTAAAAGTTTCATTTGGCTACTTTGCACTCTCGAGATAATCGTCACCATGTGCCAAATGCAATAGAATAGCAATCTGAGCACATTCGCGCATAAATGAAATGACCACAATTTTCTCCAAAACTATAACAGATGCAAACTTGTCCTGTGTGGTGGAGATGAGATTTGATAAAGTAAGTGGAAATCCAGTAAAAGTTTCATTTGGCTACTTTGCACTCTCGAGATAATCGTCACCATGTGCCAAATGCAATAGAATAGCAATCTGAACGCATTCGCGCATAAATGAAATGACCACAATTTTCTCAAAAACTATAACAGATGCAAACTTGTCCTGTGTGGTGGAGATGAGATTTGATAAAGTAAGTGGAAATCCAGTAAAAGTTTCATTTGGCTACTTTGCACTCTCGAGATAATCGTCACCATGTGCCAAATGCAATGAAATAGCAATCTGAGCACATTCGCGCATAAATGAAATGACCACAATTTTCTCAAAAACTATAACAGATGCAAACTTGTCCTGTGTGGTGGAGATGAGATTTGATAAAGTAAGTGGAAATCCAGTAAAAGTTTCATTTGGCTACTTTGCACTCTCGAGATAATCGTCACCATGTGCCAAATGCAATAGAATAGCAATCTGAGCACATTCGCGTATAAATGAAATGACCACAATTTTCTCAAAAACTATAACAGATGCAAACTTGTCCTGTGTGGTGGAGATGAGATTTGATAAAGTAAGTGGAAATCCAGTAAAAGTTTCATTTGGCTACTTTGCACTCTCGAGATAATCGTCACCATGTGCCAAATGCAATAGAATAGCAATCTGAGCACATTCGCGCATAAATGAAATTACCACAATTTTCTCAAAAACTATAACAGATACAAACTTATCCTGTGTGGTGGAGATGAGATTTGATAAAGTAAGTGGAAATCCAGTAAAAGTTTCATTTGGCTACTTTGCACTCTCGAGATAATCGTCACCATGTGCCAAATGCAATAGAATAGCAATCTGAGCACATTCGCGCATAAATGAAATGACCACAATTTTCTCAAAAACTATAACAGATGCAAACTTGTCCTGTGTGGTGGAGATGAGATTTGATAAAGTAAGTGGAAATCCAGTAAAAGTTTCATTTGGCTACTTTGCACTCTCGAGATAATCGTCACCATGTGCCAAATGCAATAGAATAGCAATCTGAGCACATTCGCGCATAAATGAAATGACCACAATTTTCTCAAAAACTATAACAGATGCAAACTTGTCCTGTGTGGTGGAGATGAGATTTGATAAAGTAAGTGGAAATCCAGTAAAAGTTTCATTTGGCTACTTTGCACTCTCGAGATAATCGTCACCATGTGCCAAATGCAATAGAATAGCAATCTGAACACATTCGCGCATAAATGAAATGACCACAATTTTCTCCAAAACTATAACAGATGCAAACTTGTCCTGTGTGGTGGAGATGAGATTTGATAAAGTAAGTGGAAATCCAGTAAAAGTTTCATTTGGCTACTTTGCACTCTCGAGATAATCGTCACCATGTGCCAAATGCAATAGAATAGCAATCTGAGCACATTCGCGCATAAATGAAATGACCACAATTTTCTCAAAAACTATAACAGATGCAAACTTGTCCTGTGTGGTGGAGATGAGATTTGATAAAGTAAGTGGAAATCCAGTAAAAGTTTCATTTGGCTACTTTGCACTCTCGAGATAATCGTCACCATGTGCCAAATGCAATAGAATAGCAATCTGAACACATTCGCGCATAAATGAAATGACCACAATTTTCTCCAAAACTATAACAGATGCAAACTTGTCCTGTGTGGTGGAGATGAGATTTGATAAAGTAAGTGGAAATCCAGTAAAAGTTTCATTTGGCTACTTTGCACTCTCGAGATAATCGTCACCATGTGCCAAATGCAATAGAATAGCAATCTGAACACATTCGCGCATAAATGAAATGACCACAATTTTCTCCAAAACTATAACAGATGCAAACTTGTCCTGTGTGGTGGAGATGAGATTTGATAAAGTAAGTGGAAATCCAGTAAAAGTTTCATTTGGCTACTTTGCACTCTCGAGATAATCGTCACCATGTGCCAAATGCAATAGAATAGCAATCTGAACACATTCGCGCATAAATGAAATGACCACAATTTTCTCCAAAACTATAACAGATGCAAACTTGTCCTCTGTGGTGGAGATGAGATTTGATAAAGTAAGTGAAAATCCAGTAAAAGTTTCATTTGGCTACTTTGCACTCTCGAGATAATCGTCACCATGTGCCAAATGCAATAGAATAGCAATCTGAGTACATTCGCGCATAAATGAAATGACCACAATTTTCTCAAAAACTATAACAGATGCAAACTTGTCCTGTGTGGTGGAGATGAGATTTGATAAAGTAAGTGGAAATCCAGTAAAAGTTTCATTTGGCTACTTTGCACTCTCGAGATAATCGTCACCATGTGCCAAATGCAATAGAATAGCAATCTGAGCACATTCGCGCATAAATGAAATGACCACAATTTTCTCCAAAACTATAACAGATGCAAACTTGTCCTGTGTGGTGGAGATGAGATTTGATAAAGTAAGTGGAAATCCAGTAAAAGTTTCATTTGGCTACTTTGCACTCTCGAGATAATCGTCACCATGTGCCAAATGCAATAGAATAGCAATCTGAACACATTCGCGCATAAATGAAATGACCACAATTTTCTCAAAAACTATAACAGATGCAAACTTGTCCTGTGTGGTGGAGATGAGATTTGATAAAGTAAGTGGAAATCCAGTAAAAGTTTCATTTGGCTACTTTGCACTCTCGAGATAATCGTCACCATGTGCCAAATGCAATAGAATAGCAATCTGAGCACATTCGCGCATAAATGAAATGACCACAATTTTCTCCAAAACTATAACAGATGCAAACTTGTCCTGTGTGGTGGAGATGAGATTTGATAAAGTAAGTGGAAATCCAGTAAAAGTTTCATTTGGCTACTTTGCACTCTCGAGATAATCGTCACCATGTGCCAAATGCAATAGAATAGCAATCTGAACACATTCGCGCATAAATGAAATGACCACAATTTTCTCAAAAACTATAACAGATGCAAACTTGTCCTGTGTGGTGGAGATGAGATTTGATAAAGTAAGTGGAAATCCAGTAAAAGTTTCATTTGGCTACTTTGCACTCTCGAGATAATCGTCACCATGTGCCAAATGCAATAGAATAGCAATCTGAGCACATTCGTGCATAAATGAAATGACCACAATTTTCTCAAAAACTATAACAGATGCAAACTTGTCCTGTGTGGTGGAGATGAGATTTGATAAAGTAAGTGGAAATCCAGTAAAAGTTTCATTTGGCTACTTTGCACTCTCGAGATAATCGTCACCATGTGCCAAATGCAATAGAATAGCAATCTGAGCACATTCTCGCATAAATGAAATGACCACAATTTTCTCAAAAACTATAACAGATGCAAACTTGTCCTGTGTGGTGGAGATGAGATTTGATAAAGTAAGTGGAAATCCAGTAAAAGTTTCATTTGGCTACTTTGCACTCTCGAGATAATCGTCACCATGTGCCAAATGCAATAGAATAGCAATCTGAGCACATTCGCGTATAAATGAAATGACCACAATTTTCTCAAAAACTATAACAGATGCAAACTTGTCCTGTGTGGTGGAGATGAGATTTGATAAAGTTAGTGGAAATCCAGTAAAAGTTTCATTTGGCTACTTTGCACTCTCGAGATAATCGTCACCATGTGCCAAATGCAATAGAATAGCAATCTGAGCACATTCGCGCATAAATGAAATGACCGCAATTTTCTCCAAAACTATAACAGATGCAAACTTGTCCTGTGTGGTGGAGATGAGATTTGATAAAGTAAGTGGAAATCCAGTAAAAGTTTCAATTGGCTACTTTGCACTCTCGAGATAATCGTCACCATGTGCCAAATGCAATAGAATAGCAATCTGAACACATTCGCGCATAAATGAAATGACCACAATTTTCTCAAAAACTATAACAGATGCAAACTTGTCCTGTGTGGTGGAGATGAGATTTGATAAAGTAAGTGGAAATCCAGTAAAAGTTTCATTTGGCTACTTTGCACTCTCGAGATAATCGTCACCATGTGCCAAATGCAATAGAATAGCAATCTGAGCACATTCGTGCATAAATGAAATGACCACAATTTTCTCAAAAACTATAACAGATGCAAACTTGTCCTGTGTGGTGGAGATGAGATTTGATAAAGTAAGTGGAAATCCAGTAAAAGTTTCATTTGGCTACTTTGCACTCTCGAGATAATCGTCACCATGTGCCAAATGCAATAGAATAGCAATCTGAGCACATTCTCGCATAAATGAAATGACCACAATTTTCTCAAAAACTATAACAGATGCAAACTTGTCCTGTGTGGTGGAGATGAGATTTGATAAAGTAAGTGGAAATCCAGTAAAAGTTTCATTTGGCTACTTTGCACTCTCGAGATAATCGTCACCATGTGCCAAATGCAATAGAATAGCAATCTGAGCACATTCGCGTATAAATGAAATGACCACAATTTTCTCAAAAACTATAACAGATGCAAACTTGTCCTGTGTGGTGGAGATGAGATTTGATAAAGTTAGTGGAAATCCAGTAAAAGTTTCATTTGGCTACTTTGCACTCTCGAGATAATCGTCACCATGTGCCAAATGCAATAGAATAGCAATCTGAGCACATTCGCGCATAAATGAAATGACCACAATTTTCTCCAAAACTATAACAGATGCAAACTTGTCCTGTGTGGTGGAGATGAGATTTGATAAAGTAAGTGGAAATCCAGTAAAAGTTTCAATTGGCTACTTTGCACTCTCGAGATAATCGTCACCATGTGCCAAATGCAATAGAATAGCAATCTGAACACATTCGCGCATAAATGAAATGACCACAATTTTCTCAAAAACTATAACAGATGCAAACTTGTCCTGTGTGGTGGAGATGAGATTTGATAAAGTAAGTGGAAATCCAGTAAAAGTTTCATTTGGCTACTTTGCACTCTCGAGATAATCGTCACCATGTGCCAAATGCAATAGAATAGCAATCTGAGCACATTCGTGCATAAATGAAATGACCACAATTTTCTCAAAAACTATAACAGATGCAAACTTGTCCTGTGTGGTGGAGATGAGATTTGATAAAGTAAGTGGAAATCCAGTAAAAGTTTCATTTGGCTACTTTGCACTCTCGAGATAATCGTCACCATGTGCCAAATGCAATAGAATAGCAATCTGAGCACATTCTCGCATAAATGAAATGACCACAATTTTCTCAAAAACTATAACAGATGCAAACTTGTCCTGTGTGGTGGAGATGAGATTTGATAAAGTAAGTGGAAATCCAGTAAAAGTTTCATTTGGCTACTTTGCACTCTCGAGATAATCGTCACCATGTGCCAAATGCAATAGAATAGCAATCTGAGCACATTCGCGTATAAATGAAATGACCACAATTTTCTCAAAAACTATAACAGATGCAAACTTGTCCTGTGTGGTGGAGATGAGATTTGATAAAGTTAGTGGAAATCCAGTAAAAGTTTCATTTGGCTACTTTGCACTCTCGAGATAATCGTCACCATGTGCCAAATGCAATAGAATAGCAATCTGAGCACATTCGCGCATAAATGAAATGACCACAATTTTCTCCAAAACTATAACAGATGCAAACTTGTCCTGTGTGGTGGAGATGAGATTTGATAAAGTAAGTGGAAATCCAGTAAAAGTTTCAATTGGCTACTTTGCACTCTCGAGATAATCGTCACCATGTGCCAAATGCAATAGAATAGCAATCTGAACACATTCGCGCATAAATGAAATGACCACAATTTTCTCAAAAACTATAACAGATGCAAACTTGTCCTGTGTGGTGGAGATGAGATTTGATAAAGTAAGTGGAAATCCAGTAAAAGTTTCATTTGGCTACTTTGCACTCTCGAGATAATCGTCACCATGTGCCAAATGCAATAGAATAGCAATCTGAGCACATTCGCGCATAAATGAAATGACCACAATTTTCTCCAAAACTATAACAGATGCAAACTTGTCCTGTGTGGTGGAGATGAGATTTGATAAAGTAAGTGGAAATCCAGTAAAAGTTTCATTTGGCTACTTTGCACTCTCGAGATAATCGTCACCATGTGCCAAATGCAATAGAATAGCAATCTGAACACATTCGCGCATAAATGAAATGACCACAATTTTCTCAAAAGCTATAACAGATGCAAACTTGTCCTGTGTGGTGGAGATGAGATTTGATAAAGTAAGTGGAAATCCAGTAAAAGTTTCATTTGGCTACTTTGCACTCTCGAGATAATCGTCACCATGTGCCAAATGCAATAGAATAGCAATCTGAGCACATTCGTGCATAAATGAAATGACCACAATTTTCTCAAAAACTATAACAGATGCAAACTTGTCCTGTGTGGTGGAGATGAGATTTGATAAAGTAAGTGGAAATCCAGTAAAAGTTTCATTTGGCTACTTTGCACTCTCGAGATAATCGTCACCATGTGCCAAATGCAATAGAATAGCAATCTGAGCACATTCGCGTATAAATGAAATGACCACAATTTTCTCAAAAACTATAACAGATGCAAACTTGTCCTGTGTGGTGATGAGATTTGATAAAGTGGAAATCCAGTAAAAGTTTCATTTGGCTACTTTGCACTCTCGAGATAATCGTCACCATGTGCCAAATGCAATAGAATAGCAATCTGAGCACATTCGCGCATAAATGAAATGACCACAATTTTCTCAAAAACTATAACAGATGCAAACTTGTCCTGTGTGGTGGAGATGAGATTTGATAAAGTAAGTGGAAATCCAGTAAAAGTTTCATTTGGCTACTTTGCACTCTCGAGATAATCGTCACCATGTGCCAAATGCAATAAAATAGCAATCTGAGCACATTCGCGCATAAATGAAATGACCACAATTTTCTCCAAAACTATAACAGATGCAAACTTGTCCTGTGTGGTGGAGATGATATTTGATAAAGTAAGTGGAAATCCAGTAAAAGTTTCATTTGGCTACTTTGCACTCTCGAGATAATCGTCACCATGTGCCAAATGCAATAGAATAGCAATCTGAGCACATTCTCGCATAAATGAAATGACCACAATTTTCTCAAAAACTATAACAGATGCAAACTTGTCCTGTGTGGTGGAGATGAGATTTGATAAAGTAAGTGGAAATCCAGTAAAAGTTTCATTTGGCTACTTTGCACTCTCGAGATAATCGTCACCATGTGCCAAATGCAATAGAATAGCAATCTGAGCACATTCGCGTATAAATGAAATGACCACAATTTTCTCAAAAACTATAACAGATGCAAACTTGTCCTGTGTGGTGGAGATGAGATTTGATAAAGTAAGTGGAAATCCAGTAAAAGTTTCATTTGGCTACTTTGCACTCTCGAGATAATCGTCACCATGTGCCAAATGCAATAGAATAGCAATCTGAGCACATTCGCGCATAAATGAAATGACCACAATTTTCTCAAAAACTTTAACAGATGCAAACTTGTCCTGTGTGGTGGAGATGGGATTTGATAAAGTAAGTGGAAATCCAGTAAAAGTTTCATTTGGCTACTTTGCACTCTCGAGATAATCGTCACCATGTGCCAAATGCAATAGAATAGCAATCTGAGCACATTCGCGCAAAAATGAAATGACCACAATTTTCTCCAAAACTATAACAGATGCAAACTTGTTCTGTGTGGTGGAGATGAGATTTGATAAAGTAAGTGGAAATCCAGTAAAAGTTTCATTTGGCTACTTTGCACTCTCGAGATAATCGTCACCATGTGCCAAATGCAATAGAATAGCAATCTGAGCACATTCGCGCATAAATGAAATGACAATTTTCTCAAAAACTATAACAGATGCAAACTTGTTCTGTGTGGTGGAGATGAGATTTGATAAAGTAAGTGGAAATCCAGTAAAAGTTTCATTTGGCTACTTTGCACTCTCGAGATAATCGTCACCATGTGCCAAATGCAATAGAATAGCAAACTGAGCACATTCGCGCATAAATGAAATGACGACAATTTTCTCCAAAACTATAACAGATGCAAACTTGTCCTGTGTGGTGGAGATGAGATTTGATAAAGTAAGTGGAAATCCAGTAAAAGTTTCATTTGGCTACTTTGCACTCTCGAGATAATCGTCACCATGTGCCAAATGCAATAGAATAGCAATCTGAGCACATTCTCGCATAAATGAAATGACCACAATTTTCTCAAAAACTATAACAGATGCAAACTTGTCCTGTGTGGTGGAGATGAGATTTGATAAAGTAAGTGGAAATCCAGTAAAAGTTTCATTTGGCTACTTTGCACTCTCGAGATAATCGTCACCATGTGCCAAATGCAATAGAATAGCAATCTGAGCACATTCGCGTATAAATGAAATGACCACAATTTTCTCAAAAACTATAACAGATGCAAACTTGTCCTGTGTGGTGGAGATGAGATTTGATAAAGTAAGTGGAAATCCAGTAAAAGTTTCATTTGGCTACTTTGCACTCTCGAGATAATCGTCACCATGTGCCAAATGCAATAGAATAGCAATCTGAGCACATTCGCGCATAAATGAAATGACCACAATTTTCTCCAAAACTATAACAGATGCAAACTTGTCCTGTGTGGTGGAGATGAGATTTGATAAAGTAAGTGGAAATCCAGTAAAAGTTTCAATTGGCTACTTTGCACTCTCGAGATAATTGTCACCATGTGCCAAATGCAATAGAATAGCAATCTGAACACATTCGCGCATAAATGAAATGACCACAATTTTCTCAAAAACTATAACAGATGCAAACTTGTCCTGTGTGGTGGAGATGAGATTTGATAAAGTAAGTGGAAATCCAGTAAAAGTTTCATTTGGCTACTTTGCACTCTCGAGATAATCGTCACCATGTGCCAAATGCAACAGAATAGCAATCTGAGCACATTCGCGCATAAATGAAATGACCACAATTTTCTCCAAAACTATAACAGATGCAAACTTGTCCTGTGTGGTGGAGATGAGATTTGATAAAGTAAGTGGAAATCCAGTAAAAGTTTCATTTGGCTACTTTGCACTCTCGAGATAATCGTCACCATGTGCCAAATGCAATAGAATAGCAATCTGAACGCATTCGCGCATAAATGAAATGACCACAATTTTCTCCAAAACTATAACAGATGCAAACTTGTCCTGTGTGGTGGAGATGAGATTTGATAAAGTAAGTGGAAATCCAGTAAAAGTTTCATTTGGCTACTTTGCACTCTCGAGATAATCGTCACCATGTGCCAAATGCAATGAAATAGCAATCTGAGCACATTCGCGCATAAATGAAATGACCACAATTTTCTCAAAAACTATAACAGATGCGAACTTGTCCTGTGTGGTGGAGATGAGATTTGATAAAGTAAGTGGAAATCCAGTAAAAGTTTCATTTGGCTACTTTGCACTCTCGAGATAATCGTCACCATGTGCCAAATGCAATAGAATAGCAATCTGAGCACATTCGCGTATAAATGAAATGACCACAATTTTCTCAAAAACTATAACAGATGCAAACTTGTCCTGTGTGGTGGAGATGAGATTTGATAAAGTAAGTGGAAATCCAGTAAAAGTTTCATTTGGCTACTTTGCACTCTCGAGATAATCGTCACCATGTGCCAAATGCAATAGAATAGCAATCTGAGCACATTCGCGCATAAATGAAATTACCACAATTTTCTCAAAAACTATAACAGATACAAACTTATCCTGTGTGGTGGAGATGAGATTTGATAAAGTAAGTGGAAATCCAGTAAAAGTTTCATTTGGCTACTTTGCACTCTCGAGATAATCGTCACCATGTGCCAAATGCAATAGAATAGCAATCTGAGCACATTCGCGCATAAATGAAATGACCACAATTTTCTCAAAAACTATAACAGATGCAAACTTGTCCTGTGTGGTGGAGATGAGATTTGATAAAGTAAGTGGAAATCCAGTAAAAGTTTCATTTGGCTACTTTGCACTCTCGAGATAATCGTCACCATGTGCCAAATGCAATAGAATAGCAATCTGAGCACATTCGCGCATAAATGAAATGACCACAATTTTCTCAAAAACTATAACAGATGCAAACTTGTCCTGTGTGGTGGAGATGAGATTTGATAAAGTAAGTGGAAATCCAGTAAAAGTTTCATTTGGCTACTTTGCACTCTCGAGATAATCGTCACCATGTGCCAAATGCAATAGAATAGCAATCTGAACACATTCGCGCATAAATGAAATGACCACAATTTTCTCCAAAACTATAACAGATGCAAACTTGTCCTGTGTGGTGGAGATGAGATTTGATAAAGTAAGTGGAAATCCAGTAAAAGTTTCATTTGGCTACTTTGCACTCTCGAGATAATCGTCACCATGTGCCAAATGCAATAGAATAGCAATCTGAGCACATTCGCGCATAAATGAAATGACCACAATTTTCTCAAAAACTATAACAGATGCAAACTTGTCCTGTGTGGTGGAGATGAGATTTGATAAAGTAAGTGGAAATCCAGTAAAAGTTTCATTTGGCTACTTTGCACTCTCGAGATAATCGTCACCATGTGCCAAATGCAATAGAATAGCAATCTGAACACATTCGCGCATAAATGAAATGACAACAATTTTCTCCAAAACTATAACAGATGCAAACTTGTCCTGTGTGGTGGAGATGAGATTTGATAAAGTAAGTGGAAATCCAGTAAAAGTTTCATTTGGCTACTTTGCACTCTCGAGATAATCGTCACCATGTGCCAAATGCAATAGAATAGCAATCTGAACACATTCGCGCATAAATGAAATGACCACAATTTTCTCCAAAACTATAACAGATGCAAACTTGTCCTGTGTGGTGGAGATGAGATTTGATAAAGTAAGTGGAAATCCAGTAAAAGTTTCATTTGGCTACTTTGCACTCTCGAGATAATCGTCACCATGTGCCAAATGCAATAGAATAGCAATCTGAACACATTCGCGCATAAATGAAATGACCACAATTTTCTCCAAAACTATAACAGATGCAAACTTGTCCTCTGTGGTGGAGATGAGATTTGATAAAGTAAGTGAAAATCCAGTAAAAGTTTCATTTGGCTACTTTGCACTCTCGAGATAATCGTCACCATGTGCCAAATGCAATAGAATAGCAATCTGAGCACATTCGCGCATAAATGAAATGACCACAATTTTCTCAAAAACTATAACAGATGCAAACTTGTCCTGTGTGGTGGAGATGAGATTTGATAAAGTAAGTGGAAATCCAGTAAAAGTTTAATTTGGCTACTTTGCACTCTCGAGATAATCGTCACCATGTGCCAAATGCAATAGAATAGCAATCTGAGCACATTCGCGCATATATGAAATGACCACAATTTTCTCAAAAACTATAACAGATGCAAACTTGTCCTGTGTGGTGGAGATGAGATTTGATAAAGTAAGTGGAAATCCAGTAAAAGTTTCATTTGGCTACTTTGCACTCTCGAGATAATCGTCACCAGGTGCCAAATGCAATAGAATAGCAATCTGAGCACATTCGCGCATAAATGAAATGACCACAATTTTCTCAAAAACTATAACAGATGCAAACTTGTCCTGTGTGGTGGAGATGAGATTTTATAAAGTAAGTGGAAATCCAGTAAAATTTCATTTGGCTACTTTGCACTCTCGAGATAATCGTCACCATGTGCCAAATGCAATAGAATATCAATCTGAACACATTCGCGCATATATGAAATGACCACAATTTTCTCCAAAACTATAACAGATGCAAACTTGTCCTGTGTGGTGGAGATGAGATTTGATAAAGTAAGTGGAAATCCAGTAAAAGTTTCATTTGGCTACTTTGCACTCTCGAGATAATCGTCACCATGTGCCAAATGCAATAGAATAGCAATCTGAACGCATTCGCGCATAAATGAAATGACCACAATTTTCTCAAAAACTATAACAGATGCAAACTTGTCCTGTGTGGTGGAGATGAGATTTGATAAAGTAAGTGGAAATCCAGTAAAAGTTTCATTTGGCTACTTTGCACTCTCGAGATAATCGTCACCATGTGCCAAATGCAATGAAATAGCAATCTGAGCACATTCGCGCATAAATGAAATGACCACAATTTTCTCAAAAACTATAACAGATGCAAACTTGTCCTGTGTGGTGGAGATGAGATTTGATAAAGTAAGTGGAAATCCAGTAAAAGTTTCATTTGGCTACTTTGCACTCTCGAGATAATCGTCACCATGTGCCAAATGCAATAGAATAGCAATCTGAGCACATTCGCGCATAAATGAAATTACCACAATTTTCTCAAAAACTATAACAGATACAAACTTGTCCTGTGTGGTGGAGATGAGATTTGATAAAGTAAGTGGAAATCCAGTAAAAGTTTCATTTGGCTACTTTGCACTCTCGAGATAATCGTCACCATGAGCCAAATGCAATAGAATAGCAATCTGAGCACATTCGCGCATAAATGAAATGACCACAATTTTCTCAAAAACTATAACAGATGCAAACTTGTCCTGTGTGGTGGAGATGAGATTTGATAAAGTAAGTGGAAATCCAGTAAAAGTTTCATTTGGCTACTTTGCACTCTCGAGATAATCGTCACCATGTGCCAAATGCAATAGAATAGCAATCTGAGCACATTCGCGCATAAATGAAATGACCACAATTTTCTCAAAAACTATAACAGATGCAAACTTGTCCTGTGTGGTGGAGATGAGATTTGATAAAGTAAGTGGAAATCCAGTAAAAGTTTAATTTGGCTACTTTGCACTCTCGAGATAATCGTCACCATGTGCCAAATGCAATAGAATAGCAATCTGAGCACATTCGCGCATATATGAAATGACCACAATTTTCTCAAAAACTATAACAGATGCAAACTTGTCCTGTGTGGTGGAGATGAGATTTGATAAAGTAAGTGGAAATCCAGTAAAAGTTTCATTTGGCTACTTTGCACTCTCGAGATAATCGTCACCAGGTGCCAAATGCAATAGAATAGCAATCTGAGCACATTCGCGCATAAATGAAATGACCACAATTTTCTCAAAAACTATAACAGATGCAAACTTGTCCTGTGTGGTGGAGATGAGATTTTATAAAGTAAGTGGAAATCCAGTAAAAGTTTCATTTGGCTACTTTGCACTCTCGAGATAATCGTCACCATGTGCCAAATGCAATAGAATATCAATCTGAACACATTCGCGCATATATGAAATGACCACAATTTTCTCCAAAACTATAACAGATGCAAACTTGTCCTGTGTGGTGGAGATGAGATTTGATAAAGTAAGTGGAAATCCAGTAAAAGTTTCATTTGGCTACTTTGCACTCTCGAGATAATCGTCACCATGTGCCAAATGCAATAGAATAGCAATCTGAACGCATTCGCGCATAAATGAAATGACCACAATTTTCTCAAAAACTATAACAGATGCAAACTTGTCCTGTGTGGTGGAGATGAGATTTGATAAAGTAAGTGGAAATCCAGTAAAAGTTTCATTTGGCTACTTTGCACTCTCGAGATAATCGTCACCATGTGCCAAATGCAATGAAATAGCAATCTGAGCACATTCGCGCATAAATGAAATGACCACAATTTTCTCAAAAACTATAACAGATGCAAACTTGTCCTGTGTGGTGGAGATGAGATTTGATAAAGTAAGTGGAAATCCAGTAAAAGTTTCATTTGGCTACTTTGCACTCTCGAGATAATCGTCACCATGTGCCAAATGCAATAGAATAGCAATCTGAGCACATTCGCGCATAAATGAAATTACCACAATTTTCTCAAAAACTATAACAGATACAAACTTGTCCTGTGTGGTGGAGATGAGATTTGATAAAGTAAGTGGAAATCCAGTAAAAGTTTCATTTGGCTACTTTGCACTCTCGAGATAATCGTCACCATGAGCCAAATGCAATAGAATAGCAATCTGAGCACATTCGCGCATAAATGAAATGACCACAATTTTCTCAAAAACTATAACAGATGCAAACTTGTCCTGTGTGGTGGAGATGAGATTTGATAAAGTAAGTGGAAATCCAGTAAAAGTTTCATTTGGCTACTTTGCACTCTCGAGATAATCGTCACCATGTGCCAAATGCAATAGAATAGCAATCTGAGCACATTCGCGCATAAATGAAATGACCACAATTTTCTCAAAAACTATAACAGATGCAAACTTGTCCTGTGTGGTGGAGATGAGATTTGATAAAGTAAGTGGAAATCCAGTAAAAGTTTCATTTGGCTACTTTGCACTCTCGAGATAATCGTCACCATGTGCCAAATGCAATAGAATAGCAATCTGAACACATTCGCGCATAAATGAAATGACCACAATTTTCTCCAAAACTATAACAGATGCAAACTTGTCCTGTGTGGTGGAGATGAGATTTGATAAAGTAAGTGGAAATCCAGTAAAAGTTTCATTTGGCTACTTTGCACTCTCGAGATAATCGTCACCATGTGCCAAATGCAATAGAATAGCAATCTGAGCACATTCGCGCATAAATGAAATGACCACAATTTTCTCAAAAACTATAACAGATGCAAACTTGTCCTGTGTGGTGGAGATGAGATTTGATAAAGTAAGTGGAAATCCAGTAAAAGTTTCATTTGGCTACTTTGCACTCTCGAGATAATCGTCACCATGTGCCAAATGCAATAGAATAGCAATCTGAACACATTCGCGCATAAATGAAATGACCACAATTTTCTCCAAAACTATAACAGATGCAAACTTGTCCTGTGTGGTGGAGATGAGATTTGATAAAGTAAGTGGAAATCCAGTAAAAGTTTCATTTGGCTACTTTGCACTCTCGAGATAATCGTCACCATGTGCCAAATGCAATAGAATAGCAATCTGAACACATTCGCGCATAAATGAAATGACCACAATTTTCTCCAAAACTATAACAGATGCAAACTTGTCCTGTGTGGTGGAGATGAGATTTGATAAAGTAAGTGGAAATCCAGTAAAAGTTTCATTTGGCTACTTTGCACTCTTGAGATAATCGTCACCATGTGCCAAATGCAATAGAATAGCAATCTGAACACATTCGCGCATAAATGAAATGACCACAATTTTCTCCAAAACTATAACAGATGCAAACTTGTCCTCTGTGGTGGAGATGAGATTTGATAAAGTAAGTGAAAATCCAGTAAAAGTTTCATTTGGCTACTTTGCAATCTCGAGATAATCGTCACCATGTGCCAAATGCAATAGAATAGCAATCTGAGCACATTCGCGCATAAATGAAATGACCACAATTTTCTCAAAAACTATAACAGATGCAAACTTGTCCTGTGTGGTGGAGATGAGATTTTATAAAGTAAGTGGAAATCCAGTAAAAGTTTCATTTGGCTACTTTGCACTCTCGAGATAATCGTCACCATGTGCCAAATGCAATAGAATATCAATCTGAACACATTCGCGCATATATGAAATGACCACAATTTTCTCCAAAACTATAACAGATGCAAACTTGTCCTGTGTGGTGGAGATGAGATTTGATAAAGTAAGTGGAAATCCAGTAGAAGTTTCATTTGGCTACTTTGCACTCTCGAGATAATCGTCACCATGTGCCAAATGCAATAGAATAGCAATCTGAACACATTCGCGCATAAATGAAATGACCACAATTTTCTCCAAAACTATAACAGATGAAAACTTGTCCTGTGTGGTGGAGATGAGATTTGATAAAGTAAGTGGAAATCCAGTAAAAGTTTCATTTGGCTACTTTGCACTCTCGAGATAATCGTTACCATGTGCCAAATGCAATAGAATATCAATCTGAACACATTCGCGCATAAATGAAATGACCACAATTTTCTCCAAAACTATAACAGATGCAAACATGTCCTGTGTGGTGATGAGATTTGATAAAGTAAGTGGAAATCCAGTAAAAGTTTCATTTGGCTACTTTGCACTCTCGAGATAATCGTCACCATGTGCCAAATGCAATAGAATAGCAATCTGAACACATTCGCGCATAAATGAAATGACCACTATTTTCTCCAAAACTATAACAGATGCAAACTTGTCCTGTGTGGTGGAGATGAGATTTGATAAAGTAAGTGGAAATCCAGTAAAAGTTTCATTTGGCTACTTTGCACTCTCGAGATGATCGTCACCATGTGCCAAATGCAATAGAATAGCAATCTGAACACATTCGCGCATAAATGAAATGACCACAATTTTCTCCAAAACTATAACAGATGCAAACTTGTCCTGTGTGGTGGAGATGAGATTTGATAAAGTAAGTGGAAATCCAGTAAAAGTTTCATTTGGCTACTTTGCACTCTCGAGATAATCGTCACCATGTGCCAAATGCAATAGAATAGCAATCTGAGCACATTCGCGCATAAATGAAATGACCACAATTTTCTCCAAAACTATAACAGATGCAAACTTGTCCTGTGTGGTGGAGATGAGATTTGATAAAGTAAGTGGAAATCCAGTAAAAGTTTCATTTGGCTACTTTGCACTCTCGAGATAATCGTCACCATGTGCCAAATGCAATAGAATAGCAATCTGAACACATTCGCGCATAAATGAAATGACCACAATTTTCTCCAAAACTATAACAGATGCAAACTTGTCCTGTGTGGTGGAGATGAGATTTGATAAAGTAAGTGGAAATCCAGTAAAAGTTTCATTTGGCTACTTTGCACTCTCGAGATAATCGTCACCATGTGCCAAATGCAATAGAATAGCAATCTGAACACATTCGCGCATAAATGAAATGACCACAATTTTCTCCAAAACTATAACAGATGCAAACTTGTCCTGTGTGGTGGAGATGAGATTTGATAAAGTAAGTGGAAATCCAGTAAAAGTTTCATTTGGCTACTTTGCACTCTCGAGATAATCGTCACCATGTGCCAAATGCAATAGAATAGCAATCTGAACACATTCGCGCATAAATGAAATGACCACAATTTTCTCCAAAACTATAACAGATGCAAACATGTCCTGTGTGGTGGAGATGAGATTTGATAAAGTAAGTGGAAATCCAGTAAAAGTTTTATTTGGCTGCTTTGCACTCTCGAGATAATCGTCACCATGTGCCAAATGCAATAGAATAGCAATCTGAGCACATTCGCGCATAAATGAAATGACCACAATTTTCTCCAAAACTATAACAGATGCAAACTTGTCCTGTGTGGTGGAGATGAGATTTGATAAAGTAAGTGGAAATCCAGTAAAAGTTTCATTTGGCTACTTTGCACTCTCGAGATAATCGTCACCATGTGCCAAATGCAATAGAATAGCAATCTGAACACATTCGCGCATAAATGAAATGACCACAATTTTCTCCAAAACTATAACAGATGCAAACTTGTCCTGTGTGGTGGAGATGAGATTTGATAAAGTAAGTGGAAATCCAGTAAAAGTTTCATTTGGCTACTTTGCACTCTCGAGATAATCGTCACCATGTGCCAAATGCAATAGAATAGCAATCTGAACACATTCGCGCATAAATGAAATGACCACAATTTTCTCCAAAACTATAACAGATGCAAACTTGTCCTGTGTGGTGGAGATGAGATTTGATAAAGTAAGTGGAAATCCAGTAAAAGTTTCATTTGGCTACTTTGCACTCTCGAGATAATCGTCACCATGTGCCAAATGCAATAGAATAGCAATCTGAACACATTCGCGCATAAATGAAATGACCACAATTTTCTCCAAAACTATAACAGATGCAAACTTGTCCTCTGTGGTGGAGATGAGATTTGATAAAGTAAGTGAAAATCCAGTAAAAGTTTCATTTGGCTACTTTGCACTCTCGAGATAATCGTCACCATGTGCCAAATGCAATAGAATAGCAATCTGAGCACATTCGCGCATAAATGAAATGACCACAATTTTCTCAAAAACTATAACAGATGCAAACTTGTCCTGTGTGGTGGAGATGAGATTTGATAAAGTAAGTGGAAATCCAGTAAAAGTTTAATTTGGCTACTTTGCACTCTCGAGATAATCGTCACCATGTGCCAAATGCAATAGAATAGCAATCTGAGCACATTCGCGCATAAATGAAATGACCACAATTTTCTCAAAAACTATAACAGATGCAAACTTGTCCTGTGTGGTGGAGATGAGATTTGATAAAGTAAGTGGAAATCCAGTAAAAGTTTCATTTGGCTACTTTGCACTCTCGAGATAATCGTCACCATGTGCTAAATGCAATAGAATAGCAATCTGAGCACATTCGCGCATAAATGAAATGACCACAATTTTCTCAAAAACTATAACAGATGCAAACTTGTCCTGTGTGGTGGAGATGAGATTTTATAAAGTAAGTGGAAATCCAGTAAAAGTTTCATTTGGCTACTTTGCACTCTCGAGATAATCGTCACCATGTGCCAAATGCAATAGAATATCAATCTGAACACATTCGCGCATATATGAAATGACCACAATTTTCTCCAAAACTATAACAGATGCAAACTTGTCCTGTGTGGTGGAGATGAGATTTGATAAAGTAAGTGGAAATCCAGTAAAAGTTTCATTTGGCTACTTTGCACTCTCGAGATAATCGTCACCATGTGCCAAATGCAATAGAATAGCAATCTGAACACATTCGCGCATAAATGAAATGACCACAATTTTCTCCAAAACTATAACAGATGAAAACTTGTCCTGTGTGGTGGAGATGAGATTTGATAAAGTAAGTGGAAATCCAGTAAAAGTTTCATTTGGCTACTTTGCACTCTCGAGATAATCGTTACCATGTGCCAAATGCAATAGAATATCAATCTGAACACATTCGCGCATAAATGAAATGACCACAATTTTCTCCAAAACTATAACAGATGCAAACATGTCCTGTGTGGTGATGAGATTTGATAAAGTAAGTGGAAATCCAGTAAAAGTTTCATTTGGCTACTTTGCACTCTCGAGATAATCGTCACCATGTGCCAAATGCAATAGAATAGCAATCTGAACACATTCGCGCATAAATGAAATGACCACAATTTTCTCCAAAACTATAACAGATGCAAACTTGTCCTGTGTGGTGGAGATGAGATTTGATAAAGTAAGTGGAAATCCAGTAAAAGTTTCATTTGGCTACTTTGCACTCTCGAGATAATCGTCACCATGTGCCAAATGCAATAGAATAGCAATCTGAACACATTCGCGCATAAATGAAATGACCACAATTTTCTCCAAAACTATAACAGATGCAAACTTGTCCTGTGTGGTGGAGATGAGATTTGATAAAGTAAGTGGAAATCCAGTAAAAGTTTCATTTGGCTACTTTGCACTCTCGAGATAATCGTCACCATGTGCCAAATGCAATAGAATAGCAATCTGAGCACATTCGCGCATATATGAAATGACCACAATTTTCTCAAAAACTATAACAGATGCAAACTTGTCCTGTGTGGTGGAGATGAGATTTGATAAAGTAAGTGGAAATCCAGTAAAAGTTTCATTTGGCTACTTTGCACTCTCGAGATAATCGTCACCATGTGCCAAATGCAATAGAATAGCAATCTGAGCACATTCGCGCATAAATGAAATGACCACAATTTTCTCAAAAACTATAACAGATGCAAACTTGTCCTGTGTGGTGGAGATGAGATTTTATAAAGTAAGTGGAAATCCAGTAAAAGTTTCATTTGGCTACTTTGCACTCTCGAGATAATCGTCACCATGTGCCAAATGCAATAGAATATCAATCTGAACACATTCGCGCATATATGAAATGACCACAATTTTCTCCAAAACTATAACAGATGCAAACTTGTCCTGTGTGGTGGAGATGAGATTTGATAAAGTAAGTGGAAATCCAGTAAAAGTTTCATTTGGCTACTTTGCACTCTCGAGATAATCGTCACCATGTGCCAAATGCAATGAAATATACAATCTGAGCACATTCGCGCATAAATGAAATGACCACAATTTTCTCAAAAACTATAACAGATGCAAACTTGTCCTGTGTGGTGGAGATGAGATTTGATAAAGTAAGTGGAAATCCAGTAAAAGTTTCATTTGGCTACTTTGCACTCTCGAGATAATCATCACCATGTGCCAAATGCAATAGAATAGCAATCTGAGCACATTCGCGTATAAATGAAATGACCACAATTTTCTCAAAAACTATAACAGATGCAAACTTGTCCTGTGTGGTGGAGATGAGATTTGATAAAGTAAGTGGAAATCCAGTAAAAGTTTCATTTGGCTACTTTGCACTCTCGAGATAATCGTCACCATGTGCCAAATGCAATAGAATAGCAATCTGAGCACATTCGCGCATAAATGAAATTACCACAATTTTCTCAAAAACTATAACAGATACAAACTTGTCCTGTGTGGTGGAGATGAGATTTGATAAAGTAAGTGGAAATCCAGTAAAAGTTTCATTTGGCTACTTTGCACTCTCGAGATAATCGTCACCATGTGCCAAATGCAATAGAATAGCAATCTGAGCACATTCGCGCATAAATGAAATGACCACAATTTTCTCAAAAACTATAACAGATGCAAACTTGTCCTGTGTGGTGGAGATGAGATTTGATAAAGTAAGTGGAAATCCAGTAAAAGTTTCATTTGGCTACTTTGCACTCTCGAGATAATCGTCACCATGTGCCAAATGCAATAGAATAGCAATCTGAGCACATTCGCGCATAAATGAAATGACCACAATTTTCTCAAAAACTATAACAGATGCAAACTTGTCCTGTGTGGTGGAGATGAGATTTGATAAAGTAAGTGGAAATCCAGTAAAAGTTTCATTTGGCTACTTTGCACTCTCGAGATAATCGTCACCATGTGCCAAATGCAATAGAATAGCAATCTGAACACATTCGCGCATAAATGAAATGACCACAATTTTCTCCAAAACTATAACAGATGCAAACTTGTCCTGTGTGGTGGAGATGAGATTTGATAAAGTAAGTGGAAATCCAGTAAAAGTTTCATTTGGCTACTTTGCACTCTCGAGATAATCGTCACCATGTGCCAAATGCAATAGAATAGCAATCTGAACACATTCGCGCATAAATGAAATGACCACAATTTTCTCCAAAACTATAACAGATGCAAACTTGTCCTGTGTGGTGGAGATGAGATTTGATAAAGTAAGTGGAAATCCAGTAAAAGTTTCATTTGGCTACTTTGCACTCTCGAGATAATCGTCACCATGTGCCAAATGCAATAGAATAGCAATCTGAACACATTCGCGCATAAATGAAATGACCACAATTTTCTCCAAAACTATAACAGATGCAAACTTGTCCTGTGTGGTGGAGATGAGATTTGATAAAGTAAGTGGAAATCCAGTAAAAGTTTCATTTGGCTACTTTGCACTCTCGAGATAATCGTCACCATGTGCCAAATGCAATAGAATAGCAATCTGAACACATTCGCGCATAAATGAAATGACCACAATTTTCTCCAAAACTATAACAGATGCAAACTTGTCCTCTGTGGTGGAGATGAGATTTGATAAAGTAAGTGAAAATCCAGTAAAAGTTTCATTTGGCTACTTTGCACTCTCGAGATAATCGTCACCATGTGCCAAATGCAATAGAATAGCAATCTGAGCACATTCGCGCATAAATGAAATGACCACAATTTTCTCAAAAACTATAACAGATGCAAACTTGTCCTGTGTGGTGGAGATGAGATTTTATAAAGTAAGTGGAAATCCAGTAAAAGTTTCATTTGGCTACTTTGCACTCTCGAGATAATCGTCACCATGTGCCAAATGCAATAGAATATCAATCTGAACACATTCGCGCATATATGAAATGACCACAATTTTCTCCAAAACTATAACAGATGCAAACTTGTCCTGTGTGGTGGAGATGAGATTTGATAAAGTAAGTGGAAATCCAGTAGAAGTTTCATTTGGCTACTTTGCACTCTCGAGATAATCGTCACCATGTGCCAAATGCAATAGAATAGCAATCTGAACACATTCGCGCATAAATGAAATGACCACAATTTTCTCCAAAACTATAACAGATGAAAACTTGTCCTGTGGGGTGGAGATGAGATTTGATAAAGTAAGTGGAAATCCAGTAAAAGTTTCATTTGGCTACTTTGCACTCTCGAGATAATCGTTACCATGTGCCAAATGCAATAGAATATCAATCTGAACACATTCGCGCATAAATGAAATGACCACAATTTTCTCCAAAACTATAACAGATGCAAACATGTCCTGTGTGGTGATGAGATTTGATAAAGTAAGTGGAAATCCAGTAAAAGTTTCATTTGGCTACTTTGCACTCTCGAGATAATCGTCACCATGTGCCAAATGCAATAGAATAGCAATCTGAACACATTCGCGCATAAATGAAATGACCACAATTTTCTCCAAAACTATAACAGATGCAAACTTGTCCTGTGTGGTGGAGATGAGATTTGATAAAGTAAGTGGAAATCCAGTAAAAGTTTCATTTGGCTACTTTGCACTCTCGAGATGATCGTCACCATGTGCCAAATGCAATAGAATAGCAATCTGAACACATTCGCGCATAAATGAAATGACCACAATTTTCTCCAAAACTATAACAGATGCAAACTTGTCCTGTGTGGTGGAGATGAGATTTGATAAAGTAAGTGGAAATCCAGTAAAAGTTTCATTTGGCTACTTTGCACTCTCGAGATAATCGTCACCATGTGCCAAATGCAATAGAATAGCAATCTGAACACATTCGCGCATAAATGAAATGACCACAATTTTCTCCAAAACTATAACAGATGCAAACTTGTCCTGTGTGGTGGAGATGAGATTTGATAAAGTAAGTGGAAATCCAGTAAAAGTTTCATTTGGCTACTTTGCACTCTCGAGATAATCGTCACCATGTGCCAAATGCAATAGAATAGCAATCTGAGCACATTCGCGCATAAATGAAATGACCACAATTTTCTCCAAAACTATAACAGATGCAAACTTGTCCTGTGTGGTGGAGATGAGATTTGATAAAGTAAGTGGAAATCCAGTAAAAGTTTCATTTGGCTACTTTGCACTCTCGAGATAATCGTCACCATGTGCCAAATGCAATAGAATAGCAATCTGAACACATTCGCGCATAAATGAAATGACCACAATTTTCTCCAAAACTATAACAGATGCAAACTTGTCCTGTGTGGTGGAGATGAGATTTGATAAAGTAAGTGGAAATCCAGTAAAAGTTTCATTTGGCTACTTTGCACTCTCGAGATAATCGTCACCATGTGCCAAATGCAATAGAATAGCAATCTGAACACATTCGCGCATAAATGAAATGACCACAATTTTCTCCAAAACTATGACAGATGCAAACTTGTCCTGTGTGGTGGAGATGAGATTTGATAAAGTAAGTGGAAATCCAGTAAAAGTTTCATTTGGCTACTTTGCAGTCTCGAGATAATCGTCACCATGTGCCAAATGCAATAGAATAGCAATCTGAACACATTCGCGCATAAATGAAATGACCACAATTTTCTCCAAAACTATAACAGATGCAAACTTGTCCTGTGTGGTGGAGATGAGATTTGATAAAGTAAGTGGAAATCCAGTAAAAGTTTCATTTGGCTACTTTGCACTCTCGAGATAATCGTCACCATGTGCCAAATGCAATAGAATAGCAATCTGAACACATTCGCGCATAAATGAAATGACCACAATTTTCTCCAAAATTATAACAGATGCAAACTTGTCCTGTGTGGTGGAGATGAGATTTGATAAAGTAAGTGGAAATCCAGTAAAAGTTTCATTTGGCTACTTTGCACTCTCGAGATAATCGTCACCATGTGCCAAATGCAATAGAATAGCAATCTGAACACATTCGCGCATAAATGAAATGACCACAATTTTCTCCAAAACTATAACAGATGCAAACATGTCCTGTGTGGTGGAGATGAGATTTGATAAAGTAAGTGGAAATCCAGTAAAAGTTTCATTTGGCTGCTTTGCACTCTCGAGATAATCGTCACCATGTGCCAAATGCAATAGAATAGCAATCTGAGCACATTCGCGCATAAATGAAATGACCACAATTTTCTCCAAAACTATAACAGATGCAAACTTGTCCTGTGTGGTGGAGATGAGATTTGATAAAGTAAGTGGAAATCCAGTAAAAGTTTCATTTGGCTACTTTGCACTCTCGAGATAATCGTCACCATGTGCCAAATGCAATAGAATAGCAATCTGAACACATTCGCGCATAAATGAAATGACCACAATTTTCTCCAAAACTATAACAGATGCAAACTTGTCCTGTGTGGTGGAGATGAGATTTGATAAAGTAAGTGGAAATCCAGTAAAAGTTTCATTTGGCTACTTTGCACTCTCGAGATAATCGTCACCATGTGCCAAATGCAATAGAATAGCAATCTGAACACATTCGCGCATAAATGAAATGACCACAATTTTCTCCAAAACTATAACAGATGCAAACTTGTCCTGTGTGGTGGAGATGAGATTTGATAAAGTAAGTGGAAATCCAGTAAAAGTTTCATTTGGCTACTTTGCACTCTCGAGATAATCGTCACCATGTGCCAAATGCAATAGAATAGCAATCTGAACACATTCGCGCATAAATGAAATGACCACAATTTTCTCCAAAACTATAACAGATGCAAACTTGTCCTCTGTGGTGGAGATGAGATTTGATAAAGTAAGTGAAAATCCAGTAAAAGTTTCATTTGGCTACTTTGCACTCTCGAGATAATCGTCACCATGTGCCAAATGCAATAGAATAGCAATCTGAGCACATTCGCGCATAAATGAAATGACCACAATTTTCTCAAAAACTATAACAGATGCAAACTTGTCCTGTGTGGTGGAGATGAGATTTGATAAAGTAAGTGGAAATCCAGTAAAAGTTTAATTTGACTACTTTGCACTCTCGAGATAATCGTCACCATGTGCCAAATGCAATAGAATAGCAATCTGAGCACATTCGCGCATAAATGAAATGACCACAATTTTCTCAAAAACTATAACAGATGCAAACTTGTCCTGTGTGGTGGAGATGAGATTTGATAAAGTAAGTGGAAATCCAGTAAAAGTTTCATTTGGCTACTTTGCACTCTCGAGATAATCGTCACCATGTGCCAAATGCAATAGAATAGCAATCTGAGCACATTCGCGCATAAATGAAATGACCACAATTTTCTCAAAAACTATAACAGATGCAAACTTGTCCTGTGTGGTGGAGATGAGATTTTATAAAGTAAGTGGAAATCCAGTAAAAGTTTCATTTGGCTACTTTGCACTCTCGAGATAATCGTCACCATGTGCCAAATGCAATAGAATATCAATCTGAACACATTCGCGCATATAGGAAATGACCACAATTTTCTCCAAAACTATAACAGATGCAAACTTGTCCTGTGTGGTGGAGATGAGATTTGATAAAGTAAGTGGAAATCCAGTAAAAGTTTCATTTGGCTACTTTGCACTCTCGAGATAATCGTCACCATGTGCCAAATGCAATAGAATAGCAATCTGAACACATTCGCGCATAAATGAAATGACCACAATTTTCTCCAAAACTATAACAGATGAAAACTTGTCCTGTGTGGTGGAGATGAGATTTGATAAAGTAAGTGGAAATCCAGTAAAAGTTTCATTTGGCTACTTTGCACTCTCGAGATAATCGTTACCATGTGCCAAATGCAATAGAATATCAATCTGAACACATTCGCGCATAAATGAAATGACCACAATTTTCTCCAAAACTATAACAGATGCAAACATGTCCTGTGTGGTGATGAGATTTGCTAAAGTAAGTGGAAATCCAGTAAAAGTTTCATTTGGCTACTTTGCACTCTCGAGATAATCGTCACCATGTGCCAAATGCAATAGAATAGCAATCTGAACACATTCGCGCATAAATGAAATGACCACAATTTTCTCCAAAACTATAACAGATGCAAACTTGTCCTGTGTGGTGGAGATGAGATTTGATAAAGTAAGTGGAAATCCAGTAAAAGTTTCATTTGGCTACTTTGCACTCTCGAGATAATCGTCACCATGTGCCAAATGCAATAGAATAGCAATCTGAACACATTCGCGCATAAATGAAATGACCACAATTTTCTCCAAAACTATAACAGATGCAAACTTGTCCTGTGTGGTGGAGATGAGATTTGATAAAGTAAGTGGAAATCCAGTAAAAGTTTCATTTGGCTACTTTGCACTCTCGAGATAATCGTCACCATGTGCCAAATGCAATAGAATAGCAATCTGAGCACATTCGCGCATATATGAAATCACCACAATTTTCTCAAAAACTATAACAGATGCAAACTTGTCCTGTGTGGTGGAGATGAGATTTGATAAAGTAAGTGGAAATCCAGTAAAAGTTTCATTTGGCTACTTTGCACTCTCGAGATAATCGTCACCATGTGCCAAATGCAATAGAATAGCAATCTGAGCACATTCGCGCATAAATGAAATGACCACAATTTTCTCAAAAACTATAACAGATGCAAACTTGTCCTGTGTGGTGGAGATGAGATTTTATAAAGTAAGTGGAAATCCAGTAAAAGTTTCATTTGGCTACTTTGCACTCTCGAGATAATCGTCACCATGTGCCAAATGCAATAGAATATCAATCTGAACACATTCGCGCATATATGAAATGACCACAATTTTCTCCAAAACTATAACAGATGCAAACTTGTCCTGTGTGGTGGAGATGAGATTTGATAAAGTAAGTGGAAATCCAGTAAAAGTTTCATTTGGCTACTTTGCACTCTCGAGATAATCGTCACCATGTGCCAAATGCAATAGAATAGCAATCTGAACGCATTCGCGCATAAATGAAATGACCACAATTTTCTCAAAAACTATAACAGATGCAAACTTGTCCTGTGTGGTGGAGATGAGATTTGATAAAGTAAGTGGAAATCCAGTAAAAGTTTCATTTGGCTACTTTGCACTCTCGAGATAATCGTCACCATGTGCCAAATGCAATGAAATAGCAATCTGAGCACATTCGCGCATAAATGAAATGACCACAATTTTCTCAAAAACTATAACAGATGCAAACTTGTCCTGTGTGGTGGAGATGAGATTTGATAAAGTAAGTGGAAATCCAGTAAAAGTTTCATTTGGCTACTTTGCACTCTCGAGATAATCGTCACCATGTGCCAAATGCAATAGAATAGCAATCTGAGCACATTCGCGTATAAATGAAATGACCACAATTTTCTCAAAAACTATAACAGATGCAAACTTGTCCTGTGTGGTGGAGATGAGATTTGATAAAGTAAGTGAAAATCCAGTAAAAGTTTCATTTGGCTACTTTGCACTCTCGAGATAATCGTCACCATGTGCCAAATGCAATAGAATAGCAATCTGAGCACATTCGCGCATAAATGAAATTACCACAATTTTCTCAAAAACTATAACAGATACAAACTTGTCCTGTGTGGTGGAGATGAGATTTGATAAAGTAAGTGGAAATCCAGTAAAAGTTTCATTTGGCTACTTTGCACTCTCGAGATAATCGTCACCATGTGCCAAATGCAATAGAATAGCAATCTGAGCACATTCGCGCATAAATGAAATGACCACAATTTTCTCAAAAACTATAACAGATGCAAACTTGTCCTGTGTGGTGGAGATGAGATTTGATAAAGTAAGTGGAAATCCAGTAAAAGTTTCATTTGGCTACTTTGCACTCTCGAGATAATCGTCACCATGTGCCAAATGCAATAGAATAGCAATCTGAGCACATTCGCGCATAAATGAAATGACCACAATTTTCTCAAAAACTATAACAGATGCAAACTTGTCCTGTGTGGTGGAGATGAGATTTGATAAAGTAAGTGGAAATCCAGTAAAAGTTTCATTTGGCTACTTTGCACTCTCGAGATAATCGTCACCATGTGCCAAATGCAATAGAATAGCAATCTGAACACATTCGCGCATAAATGAAATGACCACAATTTTCTCCAAAACTATAACAGATGCAAACTTGTCCTGTGTGGTGGAGATGAGATTTGATAAAGTAAGTGGAAATCCAGTAAAAGTTTCATTTGGCTACTTTGCACTCTCGAGATAATCGTCACCATGTGCCAAATGCAATAGAATAGCAATCTGAACACATTCGCGCATAAATGAAATGACCACAATTTTCTCCAAAACTATAACAGATGCAAACTTGTCCTGTGTGGTGGAGATGAGATTTGATAAAGTAAGTGGAAATCCAGTAAAAGTTTCATTTGGCTACTTTGCACTCTCGAGATAATCGTCACCATGTGCCAAATGCAATAGAATAGCAATCTGAACACATTCGCGCATAAATGAAATGACCACAATTTTCTCCAAAACTATAACAGATGCAAACTTGTCCTCTGTGGTGGAGATGAGATTTGATAAAGTAAGTGAAAATCCAGTAAAAGTTTCATTTGGCTACTTTGCACTCTCGAGATAATCGTCACCATGTGCCAAATGCAATAGAATAGCAATCTGAGCACATTCGCGCATAAATGAAATGACCACAATTTTCTCAAAAACTATAACAGATGCAAACTTGTCCTGTGTGGTGGAGATGAGATTTTATAAAGTAAGTGGAAATCCAGTAAAAGTTTCATTTGGCTACTTTGCACTCTCGAGATAATCGTCACCATGTGCCAAATGCAATAGAATATCAATCTGAACACATTCGCGCATATATGAAATGACCACAATTTTCTCCAAAACTATAACAGATGCAAACTTGTCCTGTGTGGTGGAGATGAGATTTGATAAAGTAAGTGGAAATCCAGTAGAAGTTTCATTTGGCTACTTTGCACTCTCGAGATAATCGTCACCATGTGCCAAATGCAATAGAATAGCAATCTGAACACATTCGCGCATAAATGAAATGACCACAATTTTCTCCAAAACTATAACAGATGAAAACTTGTCCTGTGGGGTGGAGATGAGATTTGATAAAGTAAGTGGAAATCCAGTAAAAGTTTCATTTGGCTACTTTGCACTCTCGAGATAATCGTTACCATGTGCCAAATGCAATAGAATATCAATCTGAACACATTCGCGCATAAATGAAATGACCACAATTTTCTCCAAAACTATAACAGATGCAAACATGTCCTGTGTGGTGATGAGATTTGATAAAGTAAGTGGAAATCCAGTAAAAGTTTCATTTGGCTACTTTGCACTCTCGAGATAATCGTCACCATGTGCCAAATGCAATAGAATAGCAATCTGAACACATTCGCGCATAAATGAAATGACCACAATTTTCTCCAAAACTATAACAGATGCAAACTTGTCCTGTGTGGTGGAGATGAGATTTGATAAAGTAAGTGGAAATCCAGTAAAAGTTTCATTTGGCTACTTTGCACTCTCGAGATGATCGTCACCATGTGCCAAATGCAATAGAATAGCAATCTGAACACATTCGCGCATAAATGAAATGACCACAATTTTCTCCAAAACTATAACAGATGCAAACTTGTCCTGTGTGGTGGAGATGAGATTTGATAAAGTAAGTGGAAATCCAGTAAAAGTTTCATTTGGCTACTTTGCACTCTCGAGATAATCGTCACCATGTGCCAAATGCAATAGAATAGCAATCTGAACACATTCGCGCATAAATGAAATGACCACAATTTTCTCCAAAACTATAACAGATGCAAACTTGTCCTGTGTGGTGGAGATGAGATTTGATAAAGTAAGTGGAAATCCAGTAAAAGTTTCATTTGGCTACTTTGCACTCTCGAGATAATCGTCACCATGTGCCAAATGCAATAGAATAGCAATCTGAGCACATTCGCGCATAAATGAAATGACCACAATTTTCTCCAAAACTATAACAGATGCAAACTTGTCCTGTGTGGTGGAGATGAGATTTGATAAAGTAAGTGGAAATCCAGTAAAAGTTTCATTTGGCTACTTTGCACTCTCGAGATAATCGTCACCATGTGCCAAATGCAATAGAATAGCAATCTGAACACATTCGCGCATAAATGAAATGACCACAATTTTCTCCAAAACTATAACAGATGCAAACTTGTCCTGTGTGGTGGAGATGAGATTTGATAAAGTAAGTGGAAATCCAGTAAAAGTTTCATTTGGCTACTTTGCACTCTCGAGATAATCGTCACCATGTGCCAAATGCAATAGAATAGCAATCTGAACACATTCGCGCATAAATGAAATGACCACAATTTTCTCCAAAACTATAACAGATGCAAACTTGTCCTGTGTGGTGGAGATGAGATTTGATAAAGTAAGTGGAAATCCAGTAAAAATTTCATTTGGCTACTTTGCACTCTCGAGATAATCGTCACCATGTGCCAAATGCAATAGAATAGCAATCTGAACACATTCGCGCATAAATGAAATGACCACAATTTTCTCCAAAACTATAACAGATGCAAACATGTCCTGTGTGGTGGAGATGAGATTTGATAAAGTAAGTGGAAATCCAGTAAAAGTTTCATTTGGCTGCTTTGCACTCTCGAGATAATCGTCACCATGTGCCAAATGCAATAGAATAGCAATCTGAGCACATTCGCGCATAAATGAAATGACCACAATTTTCTCCAAAACTATAACAGATGCAAACTTGTCCTGTGTGGTGGAGATGAGATTTGATAAAGTAAGTGGAAATCCAGTAAAAGTTTCATTTGGCTACTTTGAACTCTCGAGATAATCGTCACCATGTGCCAAATGCAATAGAATAGCAATCTGAACACATTCGCGCATAAATGAAATGACCACAATTTTCTCCAAAACTATAACAGATGCAAACTTGTCCTGTGTGGTGGAGATGAGATTTGATAAAGTAAGTGGAAATCCAGTAAAAGTTTCATTTGGCTACTTTGCACTCTCGAGATAATCGTCACCATGTGCCAAATGCAATAGAATAGCAATCTGAACACATTCGCGCATAAATGAAATGACCACAATTTTCTCCAAAACTATAACAGATGCAAACTTGTCCTGTGTGGTGGAGATGAGATTTGATAAAGTAAGTGGAAATCCAGTAAAAGTTTCATTTGGCTACTTTGCACTCTCGAGATAATCGTCACCATGTGCCAAATGCAATAGAATAGCAATCTGAACACATTCGCGCATAAATGAAATGACCACAATTTTCTCCAAAACTATAACAGATGCAAACTTGTCCTCTGTGGTGGAGATGAGATTTGATAAAGTAAGTGAAAATCCAGTAAAAGTTTCATTTGGCTACTTTGCACTCTCGAGATAATCGTCACCATGTGCCAAATGCAATAGAATAGCAATCTGAGCACATTCGCACATAAATGAAATGACCACAATTTTCTCAAAAACTATAACAGATGCAAACTTGTCCTGTGTGGTGGAGATGAGATTTGATAAAGTAAGTGGAAATCCAGTAAAAGTTTAATTTGGCTACTTTGCACTCTCGAGATAATCGTCACCATGTGCCAAATGCAATAGAATAGCAATCTGAGCACATTCGCGCATAAATGAAATGACCACAATTTTCTCAAAAACTATAACAGATGCAAACTTGTCCTGTGTGGTGGAGATGAGATTTGATAAAGTAAGTGGAAATCCAGTAAAAGTTTCATTTGGCTACTTTGCACTCTCGAGATAATCGTCACCATGTGCCAAATGCAATAGAATAGCAATCTGAGCACATTCGCGCATAAATGAAATGACCACAATTTTCTCAAAAACTATAACAGATGCAAACTTGTCCTGTGTGGTGGAGATGAGATTTTATAAAGTAAGTGGAAATCCAGTAAAAGTTTCATTTGGCTACTTTGCACTCTCGAGATAATCGTCACCATGTGCCAAATGCAATAGAATATCAATCTGAACACATTCGCGCATATATGAAATGACCACAATTTTCTCCAAAACTATAACAGATGCAAACTTGTCCTGTGTGGTGGAGATGAGATTTGATAAAGTAAGTGGAAATCCAGTAAAAGTTTCATTTGGCTACTTTGCACTCTCGAGATAATCGTCACCATGTGCCAAATGCAATAGAATAGCAATCTGAACACATTCGCGCATAAATGAAATGACCACAATTTTCTCCAAAACTATAACAGATGAAAACTTGGCCTGTGTGGTGGAGATGAGATTTGATAAAGTAAGTGGAAATCCAGTAAAAGTTTCATTTGGCTACTTTGCACTCTCGAGATAATCGTTACCATGTGCCAAATGCAATAGAATATCAATCTGAACACATTCGCGCATAAATGAAATGACCACAATTTTCTCCAAAACTATAACAGATGCAAACATGTCCTGTGTGGTGATGAGATTTGATAAAGTAAGTGGAAATCCAGTAAAAGTTTCATTTGGCTACTTTGCACTCTCGAGATAATCGTCACCATGTGCCAAATGCAATAGAATAGCAATCTGAACACATTCGCGCATAAATGAAATGACCACAATTTTCTCCAAAACTATAACAGATGCAAACTTGTCCTGTGTGGTGGAGATGAGATTTGATAAAGTAAGTGGAAATCCAGTAAAAGTTTCATTTGGCTACTTTGCACTCTCGAGATAATCGTCACCATGTGCCAAATGCAATAGAATAGCAATCTGAACACATTCGCGCATAAATGAAATGACCACAATTTTCTCCAAAACTATAACAGATGCAAACTTGTCCTGTGTGGTGGAGATGAGATTTGATAAAGTAAGTGGAAATCCAGTAAAAGTTTCATTTGGCTACTTTGCACTCTCGAGATAATCGTCACCATGTGCCAAATGCAATAGAATAGCAATCTGAACACATTCGCGCATAAATGAAATGACCACAATTTTCTCCAAAACTATAACAGATGCAAACTTGTCCTGTGTGGTGGAGATGAGATTTGATAAAGTAAGTGGAAATCCAGTAAAAGTTTCATTTGGCTACTTTGCACTCTCGAGATAATCGTCACCATGTGCCAAATGCAATAGAATAGCAATCTGAACACATTCGCGCATAAATGAAATGACCACAATTTTCTCAAAAACTATAACAGATGCAAACTTGTCCTGTGTGGTGGAGATGAGATTTGATAAAGTAAGTGGAAATCCAGTAAAAGTTTCATTTGGCTACTTTGCACTCTCGAGATAATCGTCACCATGTGCCAAATGCAATAGAATAGCAATCTGAGCACATTCGCGCATAAATGAAATGACCACAATTTTCTCAAAAACTATAACAGATGCAAACTTGTCCTGTGTGGTGGAGATGAGATTTTATAAAGTAAGTGGAAATCCAGTAAAAGTTTCATTTGGCTACTTTGCACTCTCGAGATAATCGTCACCATGTGCCAAATGCAATAGAATATCAATCTGAACACATTCGCGCATATATGAAATGACCACAATTTTCTCCAAAACTATAACAGATGCAAACTTGTCCTGTGTGGTGGAGATGAGATTTGATAAAGTAAGTGGAAATCCAGTAAAAGTTTCATTTGGCTACTTTGCACTCTCGAGATAATCGTCACCATGTGCCAAATGCAATAGAATAGCAATCTGAACACATTCGCGCATAAATGAAATGACCACAATTTTCTCCAAAACTATAACAGATGAAAACTTGGCCTGTGTGGTGGAGATGAGATTTGATAAAGTAAGTGGAAATCCAGTAAAAGTTTCATTTGGCTACTTTGCACTCTCGAGATAATCGTTACCATGTGCCAAATGCAATAGAATATCAATCTGAACACATTCGCGCATAAATGAAATGACCACAATTTTCTCCAAAACTATAACAGATGCAAACATGTCCTGTGTGGTGATGAGATTTGATAAAGTAAGTGGAAATCCAGTAAAAGTTTCATTTGGCTACTTTGCACTCTCGAGATAATCGTCACCATGTGCCAAATGCAATAGAATAGCAATCTGAACACATTCGCGCATAAATGAAATGACCACAATTTTCTCCAAAACTATAACAGATGCAAACTTGTCCTGTGTGGTGGAGATGAGATTTGATAAAGTAAGTGGAAATCCAGTAAAAGTTTCATTTGGCTACTTTGCACTCTCGAGATAATCGTCACCATGTGCCAAATGCAATAGAATAGCAATCTGAACACATTCGCGCATAAATGAAATGACCACAATTTTCTCCAAAACTATAACAGATGCAAACTTGTCCTGTGTGGTGGAGATGAGATTTGATAAAGTAAGTGGAAATCCAGTAAAAGTTTCATTTGGCTACTTTGCACTCTCGAGATAATCGTCACCATGTGCCAAATGCAATAGAATAGCAATCTGAGCACATTCGCGCATAAATGAAATGACCACAATTTTCTCCAAAACTATAACAGATGCAAACTTGTCCTGTGTGGTGGAGATGAGATTTGATAAAGTAAGTGGAAATCCAGTAAAAGTTTCATTTGGCTACTTTGCACTCTCGAGATAATCGTCACCATGTGCCAAATGCAATAGAATAGCAATCTGAACACATTCGCGCATAAATGAAATGACCACAATTTTCTCCAAAACTATAACAGATGCAAACTTGTCCTGTGTGGTGGAGATGAGATTTGATAAAGTAAGTGGAAATCCAGTAAAAGTTTCATTTGGCTACTTTGCACTCTCGAGATAATCGTCACCATGTGCCAAATGCAATAGAATAGCAATCTGAACACATTCGCGCATAAATGAAATGACCACAATTTTCTCCAAAACTATAACAGATGCAAACTTGTCCTGTGTGGTGGAGATGAGATTTGATAAAGTAAGTGGAAATCCAGTAAAAGTTTCATTTGGCTACTTTGCACTCTCGAGATAATCGTCACCATGTGCCAAATGCAATAGAATAGCAATCTGAACACATTCGCGCATAAATGAAATGACCACAATTTTCTCCAAAACTATAACAGATGTAAACATGTCCTGTGTGGTGGAGATGAGATTTGATAAAGTAAGTGGAAATCCAGTAAAAGTTTCATTTGGCTGCTTTGCACTCTCGAGATAATCGTCACCATGTGCCAAATGCAATAGAATAGCAATCTGAGCACATTCGCGCATAAATGAAATGACCACAATTTTCTCCAAAACTATAACAGATGCAAACTTGTCCTGTGTGGTGGAGATGAGATTTGATAAAGTAAGTGGAAATCCAGTAAAAGTTTCATTTGGCTACTTTGCACTCTCGAGATAATCGTCACCATGTGCCAAATGCAATAGAATAGCAATCTGAGCACATTCGCGCATAAATGAAATGACCACAATTTTCTCAAAAACTATAACAGATGCAAACTTGTCCTGTGTGGTGGAGATGAGATTTGATAAAGTAAGTGGAAATCCAGTAAAAGTTTCATTTGGCTACTTTGCACTCTCGAGATAATCGTCACCATGTGCCAAATGCAATAGAATAGCAATCTGAGCACATTCGCGCATAAATGAAATGACCACAATTTTCTCCAAAACTATAACAGATGCAAACTTGTCCTGTGTGGTGGAGATGAGATTTGATAAAGTAAGTGGAAATCCAGTAAAAGTTTCATTTGGCTACTTTGCACTCTCGAGATAATCGTCACCATGTGCCAAATGCAATAGAATATCAATCTGAACACATTCGCGCATATATGAAATGACCACAATTTTCTCCAAAACTATAACAGATGCAAACTTGTCCTGTGTGGTGGAGATGAGATTTGATAAAGTAAGTGGAAATCCAGTAAAAGTTTCATTTGGCTACTTTGCACTCTCGAGATAATCGTCACCATGTGCCAAATGCAATAGAATAGCAATCTGAACACATTCGCGCATAAATGAAATGACCACAATTTTCTCCAAAACTATAACAGATGCAAACTTGTCCTGTGTGGTGGAGATGAGATTTGATAAAGTAAGTGGAAATCCAGTAAAAGTTTCATTTGGCTACTTTGCACTCTCGAGATAATCGTCACCATGTGCCAAATGCAATAGAATATCAATCTGAACACATTCGCGCATATATGAAATGACCACAATTTTCTCCAAAACTATAACAGATGCAAACTTGTCCTGTGTGGTGGAGATGAGATTTGATAAAGTAAGTGGAAATCCAGTAGAAGTTTCATTTGGCTACTTTGCACTCTCGAGATAATCGTCACCATGTGCCAAATGCAATAGAATAGCAATCTGAACACATTCGCGCATAAATGAAATGACCACAATTTTCTCCAAAACTATAACAGATGAAAACTTGTCCTGTGGGGTGGAGATGAGATTTGATAAAGTAAGTGGAAATCCAGTAAAAGTTTCATTTGGCTACTTTGCACTCTCGAGATAATCGTTACCATGTGCCAAATGCAATAGAATATCAATCTGAACACATTCGCGCATAAATGAAATGACCACAATTTTCTCCAAAACTATAACAGATGCAAACATGTCCTGTGTGGTGATGAGATTTGATAAAGTAAGTGGAAATCCAGTAAAAGTTTCATTTGGCTACTTTGCACTCTCGAGATAATCGTCACCATGTGCCAAATGCAATAGAATAGCAATCTGAACACATTCGCGCATAAATGAAATGACCACAATTTTCTCCAAAACTATAAAAGATGCAAACTTGTCCTGTGTGGTGGAGATGAGATTTGATAAAGTAAGTGGAAATCCAGTAAAAGTTTCATTTGGCTACTTTGCACTCTCGAGATGATCGTCACCATGTGCCAAATGCAATAGAATAGCAATCTGAACACATTCGCGCATAAATGAAATGACCACAATTTTCTCCAAAACTATAACAGATGCAAACTTGTCCTGTGTGGTGGAGATGAGATTTGATAAAGTAAGTGGAAATCCAGTAAAAGTTTCATTTGGCTACTTTGCACTCTCGAGATAATCGTCACCATGTGCCAAATGCAATAGAATAGCAATCTGAACACATTCGCGCATAAATGAAATGACCACAATTTTCTCCAAAACTATAACAGATGCAAACTTGTCCTGTGTGGTGGAGATGAGATTTGATAAAGTAAGTGGAAATCCAGTAAAAGTTTCATTTGGCTACTTTGCACTCTCGAGATAATCGTCACCATGTGCCAAATGCAATAGAATAGCAATCTGAGCACATTCGCGCATAAATGAAATGACCACAATTTTCTCCAAAACTATAACAGATGCAAACTTGTCCTGTGTGGTGGAGATGAGATTTGATAAAGTAAGTGGAAATCCAGTAAAAGTTTCATTTGGCTACTTTGCACTCTCGAGATAATCGTCACCATGTGCCAAATGCAATAGAATAGCAATCTGAACACATTCGCGCATAAATGAAATGACCACAATTTTCTCCAAAACTATAACAGATGCAAACTTGTCCTGTGTGGTGGAGATGAGATTTGATAAAGTAAGTGGAAATCCAGTAAAAGTTTCATTTGGCTACTTTGCACTCTCGAGATAATCGTCACCATGTGCCAAATGCAATAGAATAGCAATCTGAACACATTCGCGCATAAATGAAATGACCACAATTTTCTCCAAAACTATAACAGATGCAAACTTGTCCTGTGTGGTGGAGATGAGATTTGATAAAGTAAGTGGAAATCCAGTAAAAGTTTCATTTGGCTACTTTGCACTCTCGAGATAATCGTCACCATGTGCCAAATGCAATAGAATAGCAATCTGAACACATTCGCGCATAAATGAAATGACCACAATTTTCTCCAAAACTATAACAGATGCAAACATGTCCTGTGTGGTGGAGATGAGATTTGATAAAGTAAGTGGAAATCCAGTAAAAGTTTCATTTGGCTGCTTTGCACTCTCGAGATAATCGTCACCATGTGCCAAATGCAATAGAATAGCAATCTGAGCACATTCGCGCATAAATGAAATGACCACAATTTTCTCCAAAACTATAACAGATGCAAACTTGTCCTGTGTGGTGGAGATGAGATTTGATAAAGTAAGTGGAAATCCAGTAAAAGTTTCATTTGGCTACTTTGCACTCTCGAGATAATCGTCACCATGTGCCAAATGCAATAGAATAGCAATCTGAACACATTCGCGCATAAATGAAATGACCACAATTTTCTCCAAAACTATAACAGATGCAAACTTGTCCTGTGTGGTGGAGATGAGATTTGATAAAGTAAGTGGAAATCCAGTAAAAGTTTCATTTGGCTACTTTGCACTCTCGAGATAATCGTCACCATGTGCCAAATGCAATAGAATAGCAATCTGAACACATTCGCGCATAAATGAAATGACCACAATTTTCTCCAAAACTATAACAGATGCAAACTTGTCCTGTGTGGTGGAGATGAGATTTGATAAAGTAAGTGGAAATCCAGTAAAAGTTTCATTTGGCTACTTTGCACTCTCGAGATAATCGTCACCATGTGCCAAATGCAATAGAATAGCAATCTGAACACATTCGCGCATAAATGAAATGACCACAATTTTCTCCAAAACTATAACAGATGCAAACTTGTCCTCTGTGGTGGAGATGAGATTTGATAAAGTAAGTGAAAATCCAGTAAAAGTTTCATTTGGCTACTTTGCACTCTCGAGATAATCGTCACCATGTGCCAAATGCAATAGAATAGCAATCTGAGCACATTCGCGCATAAATGAAATGACCACAATTTTCTCAAAAACTATAACAGATGCAAACTTGTCCTGTGTGGTGGAGATGAGATTTGATAAAGTAAGTGGAAATCCAGTAAAAGTTTAATTTGGCTACTTTGCACTCTCGAGATAATCGTCACCATGTGCCAAATGCAATAGAATAGCAATCTGAGCACATTCGCGCATAAATGAAATGACCACAATTTTCTCAAAAACTATAACAGATGCAAACTTGTCCTGTGTGGTGGAGATGAGATTTGATAAAGTAAGTGGAAATCCAGTAAAAGTTTCATTTGGCTACTTTGCACTCTCGAGATAATCGTCACCATGTGCCAAATGCAATAGAATAGCAATCTGAGCACATTCGCGCATAAATGAAATGACCACAATTTTCTCAAAAACTATAACAGATGCAAACTTGTCCTGTGTGGTGGAGATGAGATTTTATAAAGTAAGTGGAAATCCAGTAAAAGTTTCATTTGGCTACTTTGCACTCTCGAGATAATCGTCACCATGTGCCAAATGCAATAGAATATCAATCTGAACACATTCGCGCATATATGAAATGACCACAATTTTCTCCAAAACTATAACAGATGCAAACTTGTCCTGTGTGGTGGAGATGAGATTTGATAAAGTAAGTGGAAATCCAGTAAAAGTTTCATTTGGCTACTTTGCACTCTCGAGATAATCGTCACCATGTGCCAAATGCAATAGAATAGCAATCTGAACACATTCGCGCATAAATGAAATGACCACAATTTTCTCCAAAACTATAACAGATGAAAACTTGTCCTGTGTGGTGGAGATGAGATTTGATAAAGTAAGTGGAAATCCAGTAAAAGTTTCATTTGGCTACTTTGCACTCTCGAGATAATCGTTACCATGTGCCAAATGCAATAGAATATCAATCTGAACACATTCGCGCATAAATGAAATGACCACAATTTTCTCCAAAACTATAACAGATGCAAACATGTCCTGTGTGGTGATGAGATTTGATAAAGTAAGTGGAAATCCAGTAAAAGTTTCATTTGGCTACTTTGCAATCTCGAGATAATCGTCACCATGTGCCAAATGCAATAGAATAGCAATCTGAACACATTCGCGCATAAATGAAATGACCACAATTTTCTCCAAAACTATAACAGATGCAAACTTGTCCTGTGTGGTGGAGATGAGATTTGATAAAGTAAGTGGAAATCCAGTAAAAGTTTCATTTGGCTACTTTGCACTCTCGAGATAATCGTCACCATGTGCCAAATGCAATAGAATAGCAATCTGAACACATTCGCGCATAAATGAAATGACCACAATTTTCTCCAAAACTATAACAGATGCAAACTTGTCCTGTGTGGTGGAGATGAGATTTGATAAAGTAAGTGGAAATCCAGTAAAAGTTTCATTTGGCTACTTTGCACTCTCGAGATAATCGTCACCATGTGCCAAATGCAATAGAATAGCAATCTGAGCACATTCGCGCATAAATGAAATGACCACAATTTTCTCCAAAACTATAACAGATGCAAACTTGTCCTGTGTGGTGGAGATGAGATTTGATAAAGTAAGTGGAAATCCAGTAAAAGTTTCATTTGGCTACTTTGCACTCTCGAGATAATCGTCACCATGTGCCAAATGCAATAGAATAGCAATCTGAACACATTCGCGCATAAATGAAATGACCACAATTTTCTCCAAAACTATAACAGATGCAAACTTGTCCTGTGTGGTGGAGATGAGATTTGATAAAGTAAGTGGAAATCCAGTAAAAGTTTCATTTGGCTACTTTGCACTCTCGAGATAATCGTCACCATGTGCCAAATGCAATAGAATAGCAATCTGAACACATTTGCGCATAAATGAAATGACCACAATTTTCTCCAAAACTATAACAGATGCAAACTTGTCCTGTGTGGTGGAGATGAGATTTGATAAAGTAAGTGGAAATCCAGTAAAAGTTTCATTTGGCTACTTTGCACTCTCGAGATAATCGTCACCATGTGCCAAATGCAATAGAATAGCAATCTGAACACATTCGCGCATAAATGAAATGACCACAATTTTCTCCAAAACTATAACAGATGTAAACATGTCCTGTGTGGTGGAGATGAGATTTGATAAAGTAAGTGGAAATCCAGTAAAAGTTTCATTTGGCTGCTTTGCACTCTCGAGATAATCGTCACCATGTGCCAAATGCAATAGAATAGCAATCTGAGCACATTCGCGCATAAATGAAATGACCACAATTTTCTCCAAAACTATAACAGATGCAAACTTGTCCTGTGTGGTGGAGATGAGATTTGATAAAGTAAGTGGAAATCCAGTAAAAGTTTCATTTGGCTACTTTGCACTCTCGAGATAATCGTCACCATGTGCCAAATGCAATAGAATAGCAATCTGAGCACATTCGCGCATAAATGAAATGACCACAATTTTCTCAAAAACTATAACAGATGCAAACTTGTCCTGTGTGGTGGAGATGAGATTTGATAAAGTAAGTGGAAATCCAGTAAAAGTTTCATTTGGCTACTTTGCACTCTCGAGATAATCGTCACCATGTGCCAAATGCAATAGAATAGCAATCTGAGCACATTCGCGCATAAATGAAATGACCACAATTTTCTCCAAAACTATAACAGATGCAAACTTGTCCTGTGTGGTGGAGATGAGATTTGATAAAGTAAGTGGAAATCCAGTAAAAGTTTCATTTGGCTACTTTGCACTCTCGAGATAATCGTCACCATGTGCCAAATGCAATAGAATATCAATCTGAGCACATTCGCGCATATATGAAATGACCACAATTTTCTCCAAAACTATAACAGATGCAAACTTGTCCTGTGTGGTGGAGATGAGATTTGATAAAGTAAGTGGAAATCCAGTAAAAGTTTCATTTGGCTACTTTGCACTCTCGAGATAATCGTCACCATGTGCCAAATGCAATAGAATAGCAATCTGAACACATTCGCGCATAAATGAAATGACCACAATTTTCTCCAAAACTATAACAGATGCAAACTTGTCCTGTGTGGTGGAGATGAGATTTGATAAAGTAAGTGGAAATCCAGTAAAAGTTTCATTTGGCTACTTTGCACTCTCGAGATAATCGTCACCATGTGCCAAATGCAATAGAATAGCAATCTGAGCACATTCGCGCATAAATGAAATGATCACAATTTTCTCAAAAACTATAACAGATGCAAACTTGTCCTGTGTGGTGGAGATGAGATTTGATAAAGTAAGTGGAAATCCAGTAAAAGTTTCATTTGGCTACTTTGCACTCTCGAGATAATCGTCACCATGTGCCAAATGCAATAGAATAGCAATCTGAGCACATTCGCGCATAAATGAAATGACCACAATTTTCTCAAAAACTATAACAGATGCAAACTTGTCCTGTGTGGTGGAGATGAGATTTGATAAAGTAAGTGGAAATCCAGTAAAAGTTTCATTTGGCTACTTTGCACTCTCGAGATAATCGTCACCATGTGCCAAATGCAATAGAATATCAATCTGAACACATTCGCGCATATATGAAATGACCACAATTTTCTCCAAAACTATAACAGATGCAAACTTGTCCTGTGTGGTGGAGATGAGATTTGATAAAGTAAGTGGAAATCCAGTAAAAGTTTCATTTGGCTACTTTGCACTCTCGAGATAATCGTCACCATGTGCCAAATGCAATACAATAGCAATCTGAGCACATTCGCGCATAAATGAAATGACCACAATTTTCTCAAAAACTATAACAGATGCAAACTTGTCCTGTGTGGTGGAGATGAGATTTGATAAAGTAAGTGGAAATCCAGTAAAAGTTTCATTTGGCTACTTTGCACTCTCGAGATAATCGTCACCATGTGCCAAATGCAATAGAATAGCAATCTGAACACATTCGCGCATAAATGAAATGACCACAATTTTCTCCAAAACTATAACAGATGCAAACTTGTCCTGTGTGGTGGAGATGAGATTTGATAAAGTAAGTGGAAATCCAGTAAAAGTTTCATTTGGCTACTTTGCACTCTCGAGATAATCGTCACCATGTGCTAAATGCAATAGAATAGCAATCTGAACACATTCGCGCATAAATGAAACGACCACAATTTTCTCCAAAACTATAACAGATGCAAACTTGTCCTGTGTGGTGGAGATGAGATTTGATAAAGTAAGTGGAAATCCAGTAAAAGTTTCATTTGGCTACTTTGCACTCTCGAGATAATCGTCACCATGTGCCAAATGCAATAGAATAGCAATCTGAACACATTCGCGCATAAATGAAATGACCACAATTTTCTCCAAAACTATAACAGATGCAAACTTGTCCTGTGTGGTGGAGATGAGATTTGATAAAGTAAGTGGAAATCCAGTAAAAGTTTCATTTGGCTACTTTGCACTCTCGAGATAATCGTCACCATGTGCTAAATGCAATAGAATAGCAATCTGAACACATTCGCGCATAAATGAAACGACCACAATTTTCTCCAAAACTATAACAGATGCAAACTTGTCCTGTGTGGTGGAGATGAGATTTGATAAAGTAAGTGGAAATCCAGTAAAAGTTTCATTTGGCTACTTTGCACTCTCGAGATAATCGTCACCATGTGCCAAATGCAATAGAATAGCAATCTGAACACATTCGCACATAAATGAAATGACCACAATTTTCTCCAAAACTATAACAGATGCAAACTTGTCCTGTGTGGTGGAGATGAGATTTGATAAAGTAAGTGGAAATCCAGTAAAAGTTTCATTTGGCTACTTTGCACTCTCGAGATAATCGTCACCATGTGCCAAATGCAATAGAATATCAATCTGAACACATTCGCGCATATATGAAATGACCACAATTTTCTCCAAAACTATAACAGATGCAAACTTGTCCTGTGTGGTGGAGATGAGATTTGATAAAGTAAGTGGAAATCCAGTAAAAGTTTCATTTGGCTACTTTGCACTCTCGAGATAATCGTCACCATGTGCCAAATGCAATAGAATATCAATCTGAACACATTCGCGCATATATGAAATGACCACAATTTTCTCCAAAACTATAACAGATGCAAACTTGTCCTGTGTGGTGGAGATGAGATTTCATAAAGTAAGTGGAAATCCAGTAAAAGTTTCATTTGGCTACTTTGCACTCTCGAGATAATCGTCACCATGTGCCAAATGCAATAGAATAGCAATCTGAACACATTCGCGCATAAATGAAATGACCACAATTTTCTCCAAAACTATAACAGATGCAAACTTGTCCTGTGTGGCGGAGATGAGATTTGATAAAGTAAGTGGAAATCCAGTAAAAGTTTCATTTGGCTACTTTGCACTCTCGAGATAATCGTCACCATGTGCCAAATGCAATAGAATAGCAATCTGAGCACATTCGCGCATAAATGAAATGACCACAATTTTCTCAAAAACTATAACAGATGCAAACTTGTCCTGTGTGGTGGAGATGAGATTTGATAAAGTAAGTGGAAATACAGTAAAAGTTTCATTTGGCTACTTTGCACTCTCGAGATAATCGTCACCATGTGCCAAATGCAATAGAATAGCAATTTGAGCACATTCGCGCATAAATGAAATGACCACAATTTTCTCCAAAACTATAACAGATGCAAACTTGTCCTGTGTGGTGGAGATGAGATTTGATAAAGTAAGTGGAAATCCAGTAAAAGTTTCATTTGGCTACTTTGCACTCTCGAGATAATCGTCACCATGTGCCAAATGCAATAGAATAGCAATCTGAGCACATTCGCGCATAAATGAAATGATCACAATTTTCTCAAAAACTATAACAGATGCAAACTTGTCCTGTGTGGTGGAGATGAGATTTGATAAAGTAAGTGGAAATCCAGTAAAAGTTTCATTTGGCTACTTTGCACTCTCGAGATAATCGTCACCATGTGCCAAATGCAATAGAATAGCAATCTGAGCACATTCGCGCATAAATGAAATGACCACAATTTTCTCAAAAACTATAACAGATGCAAACTTGTCCTGTGTGGTGGAGATGAGATTTGATAAAGTAAGTGGAAATCCAGTAAAAGTTTCATTTGGCTACTTTGCACTCTCGAGATAATCGTCACCATGTGCCAAATGCAATAGAATATCAATCTGAACACATTCGCGCATATATGAAATGACCACAATTTTCTCCAAAACTATAACAGATGCAAACTTGTCCTGTGTGGTGGAGATGAGATTTGATAAAGTAAGTGGAAATCCAGTAAAAGTTTCATTTGGCTACTTTGCACTCTCGAGATAATCGTCACCATGTGCCAAATGCAATAGAATAGCAATCTGAGCACATTCGCGCATAAATGAAATGACCACAATTTTCTCAAAAACTATAACAGATGCAAACTTGTCCTGTGTGGTGGAGATGAGATTTGATAAAGTAAGTGGAAATCCAGTAAAAGTTTCATTTGGCTACTTTGCACTCTCGAGATAATCGTCACCATGTGCCAAATGCAATAGAATAGCAATCTGAACACATTCGCGCATAAATGAAATGACCACAATTTTCTCCAAAGCTATAACAGATGCAAACTTGTCCTGTGTGGTGGAGATGAGATTTGATAAAGTAAGTGGAAATCCAGTAAAAGTTTCATTTGGCTACTTTGCACTCTCGAGATAATCGTCACCATGTGCTAAATGCAATAGAATAGCAATCTGAACACATTCGCGCATAAATGAAATGACCACAATTTTCTCCAAAACTATAACAGATGCAAACTTGTCCTGTGTGGTGGAGATGAGATTTGATAAAGTAAGTGGAAATCCAGTAAAAGTTTCATTTGGCTACTTTGCACTCTCGAGATAATCGTCACCATGTGCCAAATGCAATAGAATAGCAATCTGAACACATTCGCGCATAAATGAAATGACCACAATTTTCTCCAAAACTATAACAGATGCAAACTTGTCCTGTGTGGTGGAGATGAGATTTGATAAAGTAAGTGGAAATCCAGTAAAAGTTTCATTTGGCTACTTTGCACTCTCGAGATAATCGTCACCATGTGCCAAATGCAATAGAATATCAATCTGAACACATTCACGCATATATGAAATGACCACAATTTTCTCCAAAACTATAACAGATGCAAACTTGTCCTGTGTGGTGGAGATGAGATTTGATAAAGTAAGTGGAAATCCAGTAAAAGTTTCATTTGGCTACTTTGCACTCTCGAGATAATCGTCACCATGTGCCAAATGCAATAGAATAGCAATCTGAACACATTCGCGCATAAATGAAATGACCACAATTTTCTCCAAAACTATAACAGATGCAAACTTGTCCTGTGTGGTGGAGATGAGATTTGATAAAGTAAGTGGAAATCCAGTAAAAGTTTCATTTGGCTACTTTGCACTCTCGAGATAATCGTCACCATGTGCCAAATGCAATAGAATAGCAATCTGAACACATTCGCGCATAAATGAAATGACCACAATTTTCTCCAAAACTATAACAGATGCAAACTTGTCCTGTGTGGTGGAGATGAGATTTGATAAAGTAAGTGGAAATCCAGTAAAAGTTTCATTTGGCTACTTTGCACTCTCGAGATAATCGTCACCATGTGCCAAATGCAATAGAATAGCAATCTGAACACATTCGCGCATAAATGAAATGACCACAATTTTCTCCAAAACTATAACAGATGCAAACTTGTCCTGTGTGGTGGAGATGAGATTTGATAAAGTAAGTGGAAATCCAGTAAAAGTTTCATTTGGCTACTTTGCACTCTCGAGATAATCGTCACCATGTGCCAAATGCAATAGAATAGCAATCTGAGCACATTCGCGCATAAATGAAATGACCACAATTTTCTCAAAAACTATAACAGATGCAAACTTGTCCTGTGTGGTGGAGATGAGATTTGATAAAGTAAGTGGAAATACAGTAAAAGTTTCATTTGGCTACTTTGCACTCTCGAGATAATCGTCACCATGTGCCAAATGCAATAGAATAGCAATCTGAGCACATTCGCGCATAAATGAAATGACCACAATTTTCTCCAAAACTATAACAGATGCAAACTTGTCCTGTGTGGTGGAGATGAGATTTGATAAAGTAAGTGGAAATCCAGTAAAAGTTTCATTTGGCTACTTTGCACTCTCGAGATAATCGTCACCATGTGCCAAATGCAATAGAATAGCAATCTGAGCACATTCGCGCATAAATGAAATGACCACAATTTTCTCAAAAACTATAACAGATGCAAACTTGTCCTGTGTGGTGGAGATGAGATTTGATAAAGTAAGTGGAAATACAGTAAAAGTTTCATTTGGCTACTTTGCACTCTCGAGATAATCGTCACCATGTGCCAAATGCAATAGAATAGCAATTTGAGCACATTCGCGCATAAATGAAATGACCACAATTTTCTCCAAAACTATAACAGATGCAAACTTGTCCTGTGTGGTGGAGATGAGATTTGATAAAGTAAGTGGAATTCCAGTAAAAGTTTCATTTGGCTACTTTGCACTCTCGAGATAATCGTCACCATGTGCCAAATGCAATAGAATAGCAATCTGAGCACATTCGCGCATAAATGAAATGATCACAATTTTCTCAAAAACTATAACAGATGCAAACTTGTCCTGTGTGGTGGAGACGAGATTTGATAAAGTAAGTGGAAATCCAGTAAAAGTTTCATTTGGCTACTTTGCACTCTCGAGATAATTGTCACCATGTGCCAAATGCAATAGAATAGCAATCTGAGCACATTCGCGCATAAATGAAATGACCACAATTTTCTCAAAAACTATAACAGATGCAAACTTGTCCTGTGTGGTGGAGATGAGATTTGATAAAGTAAGTGGAAATCCAGTAAAAGTTTCATTTGGCTACTTTGCACTCTCGAGATAATCGTCACCATGTGCCAAATGCAATAGAATATCAATCTGAACACATTCGCGCATATATGAAATGACCACAATTTTCTCCAAAACTATAACAGATGCAAACTTGTCCTGTGTGGTGGAGATGAGATTTGATAAAGTAAGTGGAAATCCAGTAAAAGTTTCATTTGGCTACTTTGCACTCTCGAGATAATCGTCACCATGTGCCAAATGCAATAGAATAGCAATCTGAGCACATTCGCGCATAAATGAAATGACCACAATTTTCTCAAAAACTATAACAGATGCAAACTTGTCCTGTGTGGTGGAGATGAGATTTGATAAAGTAAGTGGAAATCCAGTAAAAGTTTCATTTGGCTACTTTGCACTCTCGAGATAATCGTCACCATGTGCTAAATGCAATAGAATAGCAATCTGAACACATTCGCGCATAAATGAAATGACCACAATTTTCTCCAAAACTATAACAGATGCAAACTTGTCCTGTGTGGTGGAGATGAGATTTGATAAAGTAAGTGGAAATCCAGTAAAAGTTTCATTTGGCTACTTTGCACTCTCGAGATAATCGTCACCATGTGCCAAATGCAATAGAATAGCAATCTGAACACATTCGCGCATAAATGAAATGACCACAATTTTCTCCAAAACTATAACAGATGCAAACTTGTCCTGTGTGGTGGAGATGAGATTTGATAAAGTAAGTGGAAATCCAGTAAAAGTTTCATTTGGCTACTTTGCACTCTCGAGATAATCGTCACCATGTGCCAAATGCAATAGAATATCAATCTGAACACATTCACGCATATATGAAATGACCACAATTTTCTCCAAAACTATAACAGATGCAAACTTGTCCTGTGTGGTGGAGATGAGATTTGATAAAGTAAGTGGAAATCCAGTAAAAGTTTCATTTGGCTACTTTGCACTCTCGAGATAATCGTCACCATGTGCCAAATGCAATAGAATAGCAATCTGAACACATTCGCGCATAAATGAAATGACCACAATTTTCTCCAAAACTATAACAGATGCAAACTTGTCCTGTGTGGTGGAGATGAGATTTGATAAAGTAAGTGGAAATCCAGTAAAAGTTTCATTTGGCTACTTTGCACTCTCGAGATAATCGTCACCATGTGCCAAATGCAATAGAATAGCAATCTGAACACATTCGCGCATAAATGAAATGACCACAATTTTCTCCAAAACTATAACAGATGCAAACTTGTCCTGTGTGGTGGAGATGAGATTTGATAAAGTAAGTGGAAATCCAGTAAAAGTTTCATTTGGCTACTTTGCACTCTCGAGATAATCGTCACCATGTGCCAAATGCAATAGAATAGCAATCTGAACACATTCGCGCATAAATGAAATGACCACAATTTTCTCCAAAACTATAACAGATGCAAACTTGTCCTGTGTGGTGGAGATGAGATTTGATAAAGTAAGTGGAAATCCAGTAAAAGTTTCATTTGGCTACTTTGCACTCTCGAGATAATCGTCACCATGTGCCAAATGCAATAGAATAGCAATCTGAGCACATTCGCGCATAAATGAAATGACCACAATTTTCTCAAAAACTATAACAGATGCAAACTTGTCCTGTGTGGTGGAGATGAGATTTGATAAAGTAAGTGGAAATACAGTAAAAGTTTCATTTGGCTACTTTGCACTCTCGAGATAATCGTCACCATGTGCCAAATGCAATAGAATAGCAATCTGAGCACATTCGCGCATAAATGAAATGACCACAATTTTCTCCAAAACTATAACAGATGCAAACTTGTCCTGTGTGGTGGAGATGAGATTTGATAAAGTAAGTGGAAATCCAGTAAAAGTTTCATTTGGCTACTTTGCACTCTCGAGATAATCGTCACCATGTGCCAAATGCAATAGAATATCAATCTGAACACATTCGCGCATATATGAAATGACCACAATTTTCTCCAAAACTATAACAGATGCAAACTTGTCCTGTGTGGTGGAGATGAGATTTGATAAAGTAAGTGGAAATCCAGTAAAAGTTTCATTTGGCTACTTTGCACTCTCGAGATAATCGTCACCATGTGCCAAATGCAATAGAATAGCAATCTGAGCACATTCGCGCATAAATGAAATGACCACAATTTTCTCAAAAACTATAACAGATGCAAACTTGTCCTGTGTGGTGGAGATGAGATTTGATAAAGTAAGTGGAAATCCAGTAAAAGTTTCATTTGGCTACTTTGCACTCTCGAGATAATCGTCACCATGTGCCAAATGCAATAGAATAGCAATCTGAACACATTCGCGCATAAATGAAATGACCACAATTTTCTCCAAAACTATAACAGATGCAAACTTGTCCTGTGTGGTGGAGATGAGATTTGATAAAGTAAGTGGAAATCCAGTAAAAGTTTCATTTGGCTACTTTGCACTCTCGAGATAATCGTCACCATGTGCTAAATGCAATAGAATAGCAATCTGAACACATTCGCGCATAAATGAAATGACCACAATTTTCTCCAAAACTATAACAGATGCAAACTTGTCCTGTGTGGTGGAGATGAGATTTGATAAAGTAAGTGGAAATCCAGTAAAAGTTTCATTTGGCTACTTTGCACTCTCGAGATAATCGTCACCATGTGCCAAATGCAATAGAATAGCAATCTGAACACATTCGCGCATAAATGAAATGACCACAATTTTCTCCAAAACTATAACAGATGCAAACTTGTCCTGTGTGGTGGAGATGAGATTTGATAAAGTAAGTGGAAATCCAGTAAAAGTTTCATTTGGCTACTTTGCACTCTCGAGATAATCGTCACCATGTGCCAAATGCAATAGAATATCAATCTGAACACATTCGCGCATATATGAAATGACCACAATTTTCTCCAAAACTATAACAGATGCAAACTTGTCCTGTGTGGTGGAGATGAGATTTGATAAAGTAAGTGGAAATCCAGTAAAAGTTTCATTTGGCTACTTTGCACTCTCGAGATAATCGTCACCATGTGCCAAATGCAATAGAATAGCAATCTGAACACATTCGCGCATAAATGAAATGACCACAATTTTCTCCAAAACTATAACAGATGCAAACTTGTCCTGTGTGGTGGAGATGAGATTTGATAAAGTAAGTGGAAATCCAGTAAAAGTTTCATTTGGCTACTTTGCACTCTCGAGATAATCGTCACCATGTGCCAAATGCAATAGAATAGCAATCTGAACACATTCGCGCATAAATGAAATGACCACAATTTTCTCCAAAACTATAACAGATGCAAACTTGTCCTGTGTGGTGGAGATGAGATTTGATAAAGTAAGTGGAAATTCAGTAAAAGTTTCATTTGGCTACTTTGCACTCTCGAGATAATCGTCACCATGTGCCAAATGCAATAGAATAGCAATCTGAACACATTCGCGCATAAATGAAATGACCACAATTTTCTCCAAAACTATAACAGATGCAAACTTGTCCTGTGTGGTGGAGATGAGATTTGATAAAGTAAGTGGAAATCCAGTAAAAGTTTCATTTGGCTACTTTGCACTCTCGAGATAATCGTCACCATGTGCCAAATGCAATAGAATAGCAATCTGAGCACATTCGCGCATAAATGAAATGACCACAATTTTCTCAAAAACTATAACAGATGCAAACTTGTCCTGTGTGGTGGAGATGAGATTTGATAAAGTAAGTGGAAATACAGTAAAAGTTTCATTTGGCTACTTTGCACTCTCGAGATAATCGTCACCATGTGCCAAATGCAATAGAATAGCAATTTGAGCACATTCGCGCATAAATGAAATGACCACAATTTTCTCCAAAACTATAACAGATGCAAACTTGTCCTGTGTGGTGGAGATGAGATTTGATAAAGTAAGTGGAAATCCAGTAAAAGTTTCATTTGGCTACTTTGCACTCTCGAGATAATCGTCACCATGTGCCAAATGCAATAGAATAGCAATCTGAACACATTCGCGCATAAATGAAATGACCACAATTTTCTCCAAAACTATAACAGATGCAAACTTGTCCTGTGTGGTGGAGATGAGATTTGATAAAGTAAGTGGAAATTCAGTAAAAGTTTCATTTGGCTACTTTGCACTCTCGAGATAATCGTCACCATGTGCCAAATGCAATAGAATAGCAATCTGAACACATTCGCGCATAAATGAAATGACCACAATTTTCTCCAAAACTATAACAGATGCAAACTTGTCCTGTGTGGTGGAGATGAGATTTGATAAAGTAAGTGGAAATCCAGTAAAAGTTTCATTTGGCTACTTTGCACTCTCGAGATAATCGTCACCATGTGCCAAATGCAATAGAATAGCAATCTGAGCACATTCGCGCATAAATGAAATGACCACAATTTTCTCAAAAACTATAACAGATGCAAACTTGTCCTGTGTGGTGGAGATGAGATTTGATAAAGTAAGTGGAAATACAGTAAAAGTTTCATTTGGCTACTTTGCACTCTCGAGATAATCGTCACCATGTGCCAAATGCAATAGAATAGCAATTTGAGCACATTCGCGCATAAATGAAATGACCACAATTTTCTCAAAAACTATAACAGATGCAAACTTGTCCTGTGTGGTGGAGATGAGATTTGATAAAGTAAGTGGAAATCCAGTAAAAGTTTCATTTGGCTACTTTGCACTCTCGAGATAATCGTCACCATGTGCCAAATGCAATAGAATAGCAATCTGAGCACATTCGCGCATAAATGAAATGACCACAATTTTCTCAAAAACTATAACAGATGCAAACTTGTCCTGTATGGTGGAGATGAGATTTGATAAAGTAAGTGGAAATCCAGTAAACGTTTCATTTGGCTACTTTGCACTCTCGAGATAATCGTCACCATGTGCCAAATGCAATAGAATAGCAATCTGAGCACATTCGCGCATAAATGAAATGACCACAATTTTCTCCAAAACTATAACAGATGCAAACTTGTCCTGTGTGGTGGAGATGAGATTTGATAAAGTAAGTGGAAATCCAGTAAAAGTTTCATTTGGCTACTTTGCACTCTCGAGATAATCGTCACCATGTGCCAAATGCAATAGAATAGCAATCTGAGCACATTCGCGCATAAATGAAATGATCACAATTTTCTCAAAAACTATAACAGATGCAAACTTGTCCTGTGTGGTGGAGATGAGATTTGATAAAGTAAGTGGAAATCCAGTAAAAGTTTCATTTGGCTACTTTGCACTCTCGAGATAATCGTCACCATGTGCCAAATGCAATAGAATAGCAATCTGAGCACATTCGCGCATAAATGAAATGACAACAATTTTCTCAAAAACTATAACAGATGCAAATTTGTCCTGTGTGGTGGAGATGAGATTTGATAAAGTAAGTGGAAATCCAGTAAAAGTTTCATTTGGCTACTTTGCACTCTCGAGATAATCGTCACCATGTGCCAAATGCAATAGAATAGCAATCTGAACACATTCGCGCATAAATGAAATGACCACAATTTTCTCCAAAACTATAACAGATGCAAACTTGTCCTGTGTGGTGGAGATGAGATTTGATAAAGTAAGTGGAAATCCAGTAAAAGTTTCATTTGGCTACTTTGCACTCTCGAGATAATCGTCACCATGTGCTAAATGCAATAGAATAGCAATCTGAACACATTCGCGCATAAATGAAATGACCACAATTTTCTCCAAAACTATAACAGATGCAAACTTGTCCTGTGTGGTGGAGATGAGATTTGATAAAGTAAGTGGAAATCCAGTAAAAGTTTCATTTGGCTACTTTGCACTCTCGAGATAATCGTCACCATGTGCCAAATGCAATAAAATATCAATCTGAACACATTCGCGCATATATGAAATGACCACAATTTTCTCCAAAACTATAACAGATGCAAACTTGTCCTGTGTGGTGGAGATGAGATTTGATAAAGTAAGTGGAAATCCAGTAAAAGTTTCATTTGGCTACTTTGCACTCTCGAGATAATCGTCACCATGTGCCAAATGCAATAGAATAGCAATCTGAACACATTCGCGCATAAATGAAATTACCACAATTTTCTCCAAAACTATAACAGATGCAAACTTGTCCTGTGTGGTGGAGATGAGATTTGATAAAGTAAGTGGAAATCCAGTAAAAGTTTCATTTGGCTACTTTGCACTCTCGAGATAATCGTCACCATGTGCCAAATGCAATAGAATAGCAATCTGAGCACATTCGCGCATAAATGAAATGACCACAATTTTCTCAAAAACTATAACAGATGCAAACTTGTCCTGTGTGGTGGAGATGAGATTTGATAAAGTAAGTGGAAATCCAGTAAAAGTTTCATTTGGCTACTTTGCACTCTCGAGATAATCGTCACCATGTGCCAAATGCAATAGAATAGCAATCTGAGCACATTCGCGCATAAATGAAATGACCACAATTTTCTCCAAAACTATAGCAGATGCAAACTTGTCCTGTGTGGTGGAGATGAGATTTGATAAAGTAAGTGGAAATCCAGTAAAAGTTTCATTTGGCTACTTTGCACTCTCGAGATAATCGTCACCATGTGCCAAATGCAATAGAATATCAATCTGAACACATTCGCGCATATATGAAATGACCACAATTTTCTCCAAAACTATAACAGATGCAAACTTGTCCTGTGTGGTGGAGATGAGATTTGATAAAGTAAGTGAAAATCCAGTAAAAGTTTCATTTGGCTACTTTGCACTCTCGAGATAATCGTCACCATGTGCCAAATGCAATAGAATAGCAATCTGAACACATTCGCGCATAAATGAAATGACCACAATTTTCTCCAAAACTATAACAGATGCAAACTTGTCCTGTGTGGTGGAGATGAGATTTGATAAAGTAAGTGGAAATCCAGTAAAAGTTTCATTTGGCTACTTTGCACTCTCGAGATAATCGTCACCATGTGCCAAATGCAATAGAATAGCAATCTGAACACATTCGCGCATAAATGAAATGACCACAATTTTCTCCAAAACTATAACAGATGCAAACTTGTCCTGTGTGGTGGAGATGAGATTTGATAAAGTAAGTGGAAATCCAGTAAACGTTTCATTTGGCTACTTTGCACTCTCGAGATAATCGTCACCATGTGCCAAATGCAATAGAATAGCAATCTGAGCACATTCGCGCATAAATGAAATGACCACAATTTTCTCAAAAACTATAACAGATGCAAACTTGTCCTGTGTGGTGGAGATGAGATTTGATAAAGTAAGTGGAAATCCAGTAAAAGTTTCATTTGGCTACTTTGCACTCTCGAGATAATCGTCACCATGTGCCAAATGCAATAGAATAGCAATCTGAGCACATTCGCGCATAAATGAAATGATCACAATTTTCTCAAAAACTATAACAGATGCAAACTTGTCCTGTGTGGTGGAGATGAGATTTGATAAAGGAAGTGGAAATCCAGTAAAAGTTTCATTTGGCTACTTTGCACTCTCGAGATAATCGTCACCATGTGCCAAATGCAATAGAATATCAATCTGAACACATTCGCGCATATATGAAATGACCACAATTTTCTCCAAAACTATAACAGATGCAAACTAGTCCTGTGTGGTGGAGATGAGATTTGATAAAGTAAGTGGAAATCCAGTAAAAGTTTCATTTGGCTACTTTGCACTCTCGAGATAATCGTCACCATGTGCCAAATGCAATAGAATAGCAATCTGAGCACATTCGCGCATAAATGAAATGACCACAATTTTCTCAAAAACTATAACAGATGCAAACTTGTCCTGTGTGGTGGAGATGAGATTTGATAAAGTAAGTGGAAATCCAGTAAAAGTTTCATTTGGCTACTTTGCACTCTCGAGATAATTGTCACCATGTGCCAAATGCAATAGAATAGCAATCTGAACACATTCGCGCATAAATGAAATGACCACAATTTTCTCCAAAACTATAACAGATGCAAACTTGTCCTGTGTGGTGGAGATGAGATTTGATAAAGTAAGTGGAAATCCAGTAAAAGTTTCATTTGGCTACTTTGCACTCTCGAGATAATCGTCACCATGTGCCAAATGCAATAGAATAGCAATCTGAGCACATTCGCGCATAAATGAAATGACCACAATTTTCTCAAAAACTATAACAGATGCAAACTTGTCCTGTGTGGTGGAGATGAGATTTGATAAAGTAAGTGGAAATCCAGTAAAAGTTTCATTTGGCTACTTTGCACTCTCGAGATAATCGTCACCATGTGCCAAATGCAATAGAATAGCAATCTGAGCACATTCGCGCATAAATGAAATGACCACAATTTTCTCCAAAACTATAACAGATGCAAACTTGTCCTGTGTGGTGGAGATGAGATTTGATAAAGTAAGTGGAAATCCAGTAAAAGTTTCATTTGGCTACTTTGCACTCTCGAGATAATCGTCACCATGTGCCAAATGCAATAGAATATCAATCTGAACACATTCGCGCATATATGAAATGACCACAATTTTCTCCAAAACTATAACAGATGCAAACTTGTCCTGTGTGGTGGAGATGAGATTTGATAAAGTAAGTGAAAATCCAGTAAAAGTTTCATTTGGCTACTTTGCACTCTCGAGATAATCGTCACCATGTGCCAAATGCAATAGAATAGCAATCTGAACACATTCGCGCATAAATGAAATGACCACAATTTTCTCCAAAACTATAACAGATGCAAACTTGTCCTGTGTGGTGGAGATGAGATTTGATAAAGTAAGTGGAAATCCAGTAAAAGTTTCATTTGGCTACTTTGCACTCTCGAGATAATCGTCACCATGTGCCAAATGCAATAGAATAGCAATCTGAACACATTCGCGCATAAATGAAATGACCACAATTTTCTCCAAAACTATAACAGATGCAAACTTGTCCTGTGTGGTGGAGATGACATTTGATAAAGTAAGTGGAAATCCAGTAAACGTTTCATTTGGCTACTTTGCACTCTCGAGATAATCGTCACCATGTGCCAAATGCAATAGAATAGCAATCTGAACACATTCGCGCATAAATGAAATGACCACAATTTTCTCCAAAACTATAACAGATGCAAACTTGTCCTGTGTGGTGGAGATGAGATTTGATAAAGTAAGTGGAAATCCAGTAAAAGTTTCATTTGGTTACTTTGCACTCTCGAGATAATCGTCACCATGTGCCAAATGCAATAGAATAGCAATCTGAGCACATTCGCGCATAAATGAAATGACCACAATTTTCTCAAAAACTATAACAGATGCAAACTTGTCCTGTGTGGTGGAGATGAGATTTGATAAAGTAAGTGAAAATCCAGTAAAAGTTTCATTTGGCTAATTTGCACTCTCAAGATAATCGTCACCATGTGCCAAATGCAATAGAATAGCAATCTGAGCACATTCGCGCATAAATGAAATGACCACAATTTTCTCCAAAACTATAACAGATGCAAACTTGTCCTGTGTGGTGGAGATGAGATTTGATAAATTAAGTGGAAATCCAGTAAAAGTTTCATTTGGCTACTTTGCACTCTCGAGATAATCGTCACCATGTGCCAAATGCAATAGAATAGCAATCTGAACACATTCGCGCATAAATGAAATGACCACAATTTTCTCCAAAACTATAACAGATGCAAACTTGTCCTGTGTGGTGGAGATGAGATTTGATAAAGTAAGTGGAAATCCAGTAAAAGTTTCATTTGGCTACTTTGCACTCTCGAGATAATCGTCACCATGTGCCAAATGCAATAGAATAGCAATCTGAGCACATTCGCGCATAAATGAAATGACCACAATTTTCTCAAAAACTATAACAGATGCAAACTTGTCCTGTATGGTGGAGATGAGATTTGATAAAGTAAGTGGAAATCCAGTAAAAGTTTCATTTGGCTACTTTGCACTCTCGAGATAATCGTCACCATGTGCCAAATGCAATAGAATATCAATCTGAACACATTCGCGCATATATGAAATGACCACAATTTTCTCCAAAACTATAACAGATGCAAACTTGTCCTGTGTGGTGGAGATGAGATTTGATAAAGTAAGTGGAAATCCAGTAAAAGTTATATTTGGCTACTTTGCACTCTCGAGATAATCGTCACCATGTGCCAAATGCAATAGAATAGCAATCTGAGCACATTCGCGCATAAATGAAATGACCACAATTTTCTCAAAAACTATAACAGATGCAAACTTGTCCTGTGTGGTGGAGATGAGATTTGATAAAGTAAGTGGAAATCCAGTAAAAGTTTCATTTGGCTACTTTGCACTCTCGAGATAATCGTCACCATGTGCCAAATGCAATAGAATAGCAATCTGAGCACATTCGCGCATAAATGAAATGATCACAATTTTCTCAAAAACTATAACAGATGCAAACTTGTCCTGTGTGGTGGAGATGAGATTTGATAAAGTAAGTGGAAATCCAGTAAAAGTTTCATTTGGCTACTTTGCACTCTCGAGATAATGGTCACCATGTGCCAAATGCAATAGAATATCAATCTGAACACATTCGCGCATATATGAAATGACCACAATTTTCTCGAAAATTAAAACAGATGCAAACTTGTCCTGTGTGGTGGAGATGAGATTTGATAAAGTAAGTGGAAATCCAGTAAAAGTTTCATTTGGCTACTTTGCATTCTCGAGATAATCGTCACCATGTGCCAAATGCAATAGAATAGCAATCTGAGCACATTCGCGCATAAATGAAATGACCACAATTTTCTCAAAAACTATAACAGATGCAAACTTGTCCTGTGTGGTGGAGATGAGATTTGATAAAGTAAGTGGAAATCCAGTAAAAGTTTCATTTGGCTACTTTGCACTCTCGAGATAATCGTCACCATGTGCCAAATGCAATAGAATAGCAATCTGAGCACATTCGCGCATAAATGAAATGACCACAATTTTCTCAAAAACTATAACAGATGCAAACTTGACCTGTGTGGTGGAGATGAGATTTGATAAAGTAAGTGGAAATCCAGTAAAAGTTTCATTTGGCTACTTTGCACTCTCGAGATAATCGTCACCATGTGCCAAATGCAATAGAATAGCAATCTGAGCACATTCGCGCATAAATGAAATGACCACAATTTTCTCCAAAACTATAACAGATGCAAACTTGTCCTGTGTGGTGGAGATGAGATTTGATAAAGTAAGTGGAAATCCAGTAAAAGTTTCATTTGGCTACTTTGCACTCTCGAGATAATCGTCACCATGTGCCAAATGCAATAGAATAGCAATCTGAACACATTCGCGCATAAATGAAATGACCACAATTTTCTCAAAAACTATAACAGATGCAAACTTGTCCTGTGTGGTGGAGATGAGATTTGATAAAGTAAGTGGAAATCCAGTAAAAGTTTCATTTGGCTACTTTGCACTCTCGAGATAATCGTCACCATGTGCCAAATGCAATAGAATAGCAATCTGAGCACATTCGCGCATAAATGAAATGACCACAATTTTCTCAAAAACTATAACAGATGCAAACTTGTCCTGTGTGGTGGAGATGAGATTTGATAAAGTAAGTGGAAATCCAGTAAAAGTTTCATTTGGCTACTTTGCACTCTCGAGATAATCGTCACCATGTGCCAAATGCAATAGAATAGCAATCTGAGCACATTCGCGTATAAATGAAATGACCACAATTTTCTCAAAAACTATAACAGATGCAAACTTGTCCTGTGTGGTGGAGATGAGATTTGATAAAGTAAGTGGAAATCCAGTAAAAGTTTCATTTGGCTACTTTGCACTCTCGAGATAATCGTCACCATGTGCCAAATGCAATAGAATAGCAATCTGAGCACATTCGCGCATAAATGAAATGACCACAATTTTCTCCAAAACTATAACAGATGCAAACTTGTCCTGTGTGGTGGAGATGAGATTTGATAAAGTAAGTGGAAATCCAGTAAAAGTTTCATTTGGCTACTTTGCATTCTCGAGATAATCGTCACCATGTGCCAAATGCAATAGAATAGCAATCTGAGCACATTCGCGCATAAATGAAATGACCACAATTTTCTCGAAAACTATAACAGATGCAAACTTGTCCTGTGTGGTGGAGATGAGATTTGATAAAGTAAGTGGAAATCCAGTAAAAGTTTCATTTGGCTACTTTGCACTCTCGAGATAATCGTCACCATGTGCCAAATGCAATAGAATAGCAATCTGAGCACATTCGCGCATAAATGAAATGACCACAATTTTCTCAAAAACTATAACAGATGCAAACTTGACCTGTGTGGTGGAGATGAGATTTGATAAAGTAAGTGGAAATCCAGTAAAAGTTTCATTTGGCTACTTTGCACTCTCGAGATAATCGTCACCATGTGCCAAATGCAATAGAATAGCAATCTGAGCACATTCGCGCATAAATGAAATGACCACAATTTTCTCCAAAACTATAACAGATGCAAACTTGTCCTGTGTGGTGGAGATGAGATTTGATAAAGTAAGTGGAAATCCAGTAAAAGTTTCATTTGGCTACTTTGCACTCTCAAGATAATTGTCACCATGTGCCAAATGCAATAGAATAGCAATCTGAACACATTCGCGCATAAATGAAATGACCACAATTTTCTCAAAAACTATAACAGATGCAAACTTGTCCTGTGTGGTGGAGATGAGATTTGATAAAGTAAGTGGAAATCCAGTAAAAGTTTCATTTGGCTACTTTGCACTCTCGAGATAATCGTCACCATGTGCCAAATGCAATAGAATAGCAATCTGAGCACATTCGCGCATAAATGAAATGACCACAATTTTCTCAAAAACTATAACAGATGCAAACTTGTCCTGTGTGGTGGAGATGAGATTTGATAAAGTAAGTGGAAATCCAGTAAAAGTTTCATTTGGCTACTTTGCACTCTCGAGATAATCGTCACCATGTGCCAAATGCAATAGAATAGCAATCTGAGCACATTAGCGTATAAATGAAATGACCACAATTTTCTCAAAAACTATAACAGATGCAAACTTGTCCTGTGTGGTGGAGATGAGATTTGATAAAGTAAGTGGAAATCCAGTAAAAGTTTCATTTGGCTACTTTGCACTCTCGAGATAATCGTCACCATGTGCCAAATGCAATAGAATAGCAATCTGAGCACATTCGCGCATAAATGAAATGACCACAATTTTCTCCAAAACTATAACAGATGCAAACTTGTCCTGTGTGGTGGAGATGAGATTTGATAAAGTAAGTGGAAATCCAGTAAAAGTTTCAATTGGCTACTTTGCACTCTCAAGATAATCGTCACCATGTGCCAAATGCAATAGAATAGCAATCTGAGCACATTCGCGCATAAATGAAATGACCACAATTTTCTCAAAAACTATAACAGATGCAAACTTGTCCTGTGTGGTGGAGATGAGATTTGATAAAGTAAGTGGAAATCCAGTAAAAGTTTCATTTGGCTACTTTGCACTCTCGAGATAATCGTCACCATGTGCCAAATGCAATAGAATAGCAATCTGAGCACATTCGCGAATAAATGAAATGACCGCAATTTTCTCCAAAACTATAACAGATGCAAACTTGTCCTGTGTGGTGGAGATGAGATTTGATAAAGTAAGTGGAAATCCAGTAAAAGTTTCATTTGGCTACTTTGCACTCTCGAGATAATCGTCACCATGTGCCAAATGCAATAGAATAGCAATCTGAACACATTCGCGCATAAATGAAATGACCACAATTTTCTCCAAAACTATAACAGATGCAAACTTGTCCTGTGTGGTGGAGATGAGATTTGATAAAGTAAGTGGAAATCCAGTAAAAGTTTCATTTGGCTACTTTGCACTCTCGAGATAATCGTCACCATGTGCCAAATGCAATAGAATAGCAATCTGAGCACATTCGCGTATAAATGAAATGACCACAATTTTCTCAAAAACTATAACAGATGCAAACTTGTCCTGTGTGGTGGAGATGAGATTTGATAAAGTAAGTGGAAATCCAGTAAAAGTTTCATTTGGCTACTTTGCACTCTCGAGATAATCGTCACCATGTGCCAAATGCAATAGAATAGCAATCTGAGCACATTCGCGCATAAATGAAATGACCACAATTTTCTCCAAAAACTATAACAGATGCAAACTTGTCCTGTGTGGTGGAAATGAGATTTGATAAAGTAAGTGGAAATCCAGTAAAAGTTTCAATTGGCTACTTTGCACTCTCAAGATAATCGTCACCATGTGCCAAATGCAATAGAATAGCAATCTGAGCACATTCGCGCATAAATGAAATGACCACAATTTTCTCAAAAACTATAACAGATGCAAACTTGTCCTGTGTGGTGGAGATGAGATTTGATAAAGTAAGTGGAAATCCAGTAAAAGTTTCATTTGGCTACTTTGCACTCTCGAGATAATCGTCACCATGTGCCAAATGCAATAGAATAGCAATCTGAGCACATTCGCGAATAAATGAAATGACCGCAATTTTCTCCAAAACTATAACAGATGCAAACTTGTCCTGTGTGGTGGAGATGAGATTTGATAAAGTAAGTGGAAATCCAGTAAAAGTTTCATTTGGCTACTTTGCACTCTCGAGATAATCGTCACCATGTGCCAAATGCAATAGAATAGCAATCTGAACACATTCGCGCATAAATGAAATGACCACAATTTTCTCCAAAACTATAACAGATGCAAACTTGTCCTGTGTGGTGGAGATGAGATTTGATAAAGTAAGTGGAAATCCAGTAAAAGTTTCATTTGGCTACTTTGCACTCTCGAGATAATCGTCACCATGTGCCAAATGCAATAGAATAGCAATCTGAGCACATTCGCGCATAAATGAAATGACCACAATTTTCTCCAAAACTATAACAGATGCAAACTTGTCCTGTGTGGTGGAGATGAGATTTGATAAAGTAAGTGGAAATCCAGTAAAAGTTTCATTTGGCTACTTTGCACTCTCGAGATAATCGTCACCATGTGCCAAATGCAATAGAATAGCAATCTGAACACATTCGCGCATAAATGAAATGACCACAATTTTCTCCAAAACTATAACAGATGCAAACTTGTCCCGTGTGGTGGAGATGAGATTTGATAAAGTAAGTGGAAATCCAGTAAAAGTTTCATTTGGCTACTTTGCACTCTCGAGATAATCGTCACCATGTGCCAAATGCAATAGAATAGCAATCTGAGCACATTCGCGCATAAATGAAATGACCACAATTTTCTCCAAAACTATAACAGATGCAAACTTGTCCTGTGTGGTGGAGATGAGATTTGATAAAGTAAGTGGAAATCCAGTAAAAGTTTAATTTGGCTACTTTGCACTCTCGAGATAATCGTCACCATGTGCCAAATGCAATAGAATAGCAATCTGAGCACATTCGCGCATAAATGAAATGACCATAATTTTCTCAAAAACTATAACAGATGCAAACTTGTCCTGTGTGGTGGAGATGAGATTTGATAAAGTAAGTGGAAATCCAGTAAAAGTTTCATTTGGCTACTTTGCACTCTCGAGATAATCGTCACCATGTGCCAAATGCAATAGAATAGCAATCTGAGCACATTCGCGTATAAATGAAATGACCACAATTTTCTCAAAAACTATAACAGATGCAAACTTGTCCTGTGTGGTGGAGATGAGATTTGATAAAGTAAGTGGAAATCCAGTAAAAGTTTCATTTGGCTACTTTGCACTCTCGAGATAAACGTCACCATGTGCCAAATGCAATAGAATAGCAATCTGAGCACATTCGCGCATAAATGAAATGACCACAATTTTCTCCAAAACTATAACAGATGCAAACTTGTCCTGTGTGGTGGAGATGAGATTTGATAAAGTAAGTGGAAATCCAGTAAAAGTTTCAATTGGCTACTTTGCACTCTCAAGATAATCGTCACCATGTGCCAAATGCAATAGAATAGCAATCTGAGCACATTCGCGCATAAATGAAATGACCACAATTTTCTCCAAAACTATAACAGATGCAAACTTGTCCTGTGTGGTGGAGATGAGATTTGATAAAGTAAGTGGAAATCCAGTAAAAGTTTCATTTGGCTACTTTGCACTCTCGAGATAATTGTCACCATGTGCCAAATGCAATAGAATAGCAATCTGAGCACATTCGCGAATAAATGAAATGACCGCAATTTTCTCCAAAACTATAACAGATGCAAACTTGTCCTGTGTGGTGGAGATGAGATTTGATAAAGTAAGTGGAAATCCAGTAAAAGTTTCATTTGGCTACTTTGCACTCTCGAGATAATCGTCACCATGTGCCAAATGCAATAGAATAGCAATCTGAACACATTCGCGCATAAATGAAATGACCACAATTTTCTCCAAAACTATAACAGATGCAAACTTGTCCTGTGTGGTGGAGATGAGATTTGATAAAGTAAGTGGAAATCCAGTAAAAGTTTCATTTGGCTACTTTGCACTCTCGAGATAATCGTCACCATGTGCCAAATGCAATAGAATAGCAATCTGAGCACATTCGCGTATAAATGAAATGACCACAATTTTCTCAAAAACTATAACAGATGCAAACTTGTCCTGTGTGGTGGAGATGAGATTTGATAAAGTAAGTGGAAACCCAGTAAAAGTTTCATTTGGCTACTTTGCACTCTCGAGATAATCGTCACCATGTGCCAAATGCAATAGAATAGCAATCTGAGCACATTCGCGCATAAATGAAATGACCACAATTTTCTCCAAAACTATAACAGATGCAAACTTGTCCTGTGTGGTGGAGATGAGATTTGATAAAGTAAGTGGAAATCCAGTAAAAGTTTCAATTGGCTACTTTGCACTCTCAAGATAATCGTCACCATGTGCCAAATGCAATAGAATAGCAATCTGAGCACATTCGCGCATAAATGAAATGACCACAATTTTCTCAAAAACTATAACAGATGCAAACTTGTCCTGTGTGGTGGAGATGAGATTTGATAAAGTAAGTGGAAATCCAGTAAAAGTTTCATTTGGCTACTTTGCACTCTCGAGATAATCGTCACCATGTGCCAAATGCAATAGAATAGCAATCTGAGCACATTCGCGAATAAATGAAATGACCGCAATTTTCTCCAAAACTATAACAGATGCAAACTTGTCCTGTGTGGTGGAGATGAGATTTGATAAAGTAAGTGGAAATCCAGTAAAAGTTTCATTTGGCTACTTTGCACTCTCGAGATAATCGTCACCATGTGCCAAATGCAATAGAATAGCAATCTGAACACATTCGCGCATAAATGAAATGACCACAATTTTCTCCAAAACTATAACAGATGCAAACTTGTCCTGTGTGGTGGAGATGAGATTTGATAAAGTAAGTGGAAATCCAGTAAAAGTTTCATTTGGCTACTTTGCACTCTCGAGATAATCGTCACCATGTGCCAAATGCAATAGAATAGCAATCTGAGCACATTCGCGCATAAATGAAATGACCACAATTTTCTTCAAAACTATAACAGATGCAAACTTGTCCTGTGTGGTGGAGATGAGATTTGATAAAGTAAGTGGAAATCCAGTAAAAGTTTCATTTGGCTACTTTGCACTCTCAAGATAATCGTCACCATGTGCTAAATGCAATAGAATAGCAATCTGAACACATTCGCGCATAAATGAAATGACCACAATTTTCTCCAAAACTATAACAGATGCAAACTTGTCCTGTGTGGTGGAGATGAGATTTGATAAAGTAAGTGGAAATCCAGTAAAAGTTTCATTTGGCTACTTTGCACTCTCGAGATAATCGTCACCATGTGCCAAATGCAATAGAATAGCAATCTGAGCACATTCGCGCATAAATGAAATGACCACAATTTTCTCCAAAACTATAACAGATGCAAACTTGTCCTGTGTGGTGGAGATGAGATTTGATAAAGTAAGTGGAAATCCAGTAAAAGTTTCATTTGGCTACTTTGCACTCTCGAGATAATCGTCACCATGTGCCAAATGCAATAGAATAGCAATCTGAACACATTCGCGCATAAATGAAATGACCACAATTTTCTCAAAAACTATAACAGATGCAAACTTGTCCTGTGTGGTGGAGATGAGATTTGATAAAGTAAGTGGAAATCCAGTAAAAGTTTAATTTGGCTACTTTGCACTCTCGAGATAATCGTCACCATGTGCCAAATGCAATAGAATAGCAATCTGAGCACATTCGCGCATAAATGAAATGACCATAATTTTCTCAAAAACTATAACAGATGCAAACTTGTCCTGTGTGGTGGAGATGAGATTTGATAAAGTAAGTGGAAATCCAGTAAAAGTTTCATTTGGCTACTTTGCACTCTCGAGATAATCGTCACCATGTGCCAAATGCAATAGAATAGCAATCTGAGCACATTCGCGTATAAATGAAATGACCACAATTTTCTCAAAAACTATAACAGATGCAAACTTGTCCTGTGTGGTGGAGATGAGATTTGATAAAGTAAGTGGAAATCCAGTAAAAGTTTCATTTGGCTACTTTGCACTCTCGAGATAATCGTCACCATGTGCCAAATGCAATAGAATAGCAATCTGAGCACATTCGCGCATAAATGAAATGACCACAATTTTCTCCAAAACTATAACAGATGCAAACTTGTCCTGTGTGGTGGAGATGAGATTTGATAAAGTAAGTGGAAATCCAGTAAAAGTTTCAATTGGCTACTTTGCACTCTCAAGATAATCGTCACCATGTGCCAAATGCAATAGAATAGCAATCTGAGCACATTCGCGCATAAATGAAATGACCACAATTTTCTCAAAAACTATAACAGATGCAAACTTGTCCTGTGTGGTGGAGATGAGATTTGATAAAGTAAGTGGAAATCCAGTAAAAGTTTCATTTGGCTACTTTGCACTCTCGAGATAATTGTCACCATGTGCCAAATGCAATAGAATAGCAATCTGAGCACATTCGCGAATAAATGAAATGACCGCAATTTTCTCCAAAACTATAACAGATGCAAACTTGTCCTGTGTGGTGGAGATGAGATTTGATAAAGTAAGTGGAAATCCAGTAAAAGTTTCATTTGGCTACTTTGCACTCTCGAGATAATCGTCACCATGTGCCAAATGCAATAGAATAGCAATCTGAACACATTCGCGCATAAATGAAATGACCACAATTTTCTCCAAAACTATAACAGATGCAAACTTGTCCTGTGTGGTGGAGATGAGATTTGATAAAGTAAGTGGAAATCCAGTAAAAGTTTCATTTGGCTACTTTGCACTCTCGAGATAATCGTCACCATGTGCCAAATGCAATAGAATAGCAATCTGAGCACATTCGCGTATAAATGAAATGACCACAATTTTCTCAAAAACTATAACAGATGCAAACTTGTCCTGTGTGGTGGAGATGAGATTTGATAAAGTAAGTGGAAATCCAGTAAAAGTTTCATTTGGCTACTTTGCACTCTCGAGATAATCGTCACCATGTGCCAAATGCAATAGAATAGCAATCTGAGCACATTCGCGCATAAATGAAATGACCACAATTTTCTCCAAAACTATAACAGATGCAAACTTGTCCTGTGTGGTGGAGATGAGATTTGATAAAGTAAGTGGAAATCCAGTAAAAGTTTCAATTGGCTACTTTGCACTCTCAAGATAATCGTCACCATGTGCCAAATGCAATAGAATAGCAATCTGAGCACATTCGCGCATAAATGAAATGACCACAATTTTCTCAAAAACTATAACAGATGCAAACTTGTCCTGTGTGGTGGAGATGAGATTTGATAAAGTAAGTGGAAATCCAGTAAAAGTTTCATTTGGCTACTTTGCACTCTCGAGATAATCGTCACCATGTGCCAAATGCAATAGAATAGCAATCTGAGCACATTCGCGAATAAATGAAATGACCGCAATTTTCTCCAAAACTATAACAGATGCAAACTTGTCCTGTGTGGTGGAGATGAGATTTGATAAAGTAAGTGGAAATCCAGTAAAAGTTTCATTTGGCTACTTTGCACTCTCGAGATAATCGTCACCATGTGCCAAATGCAATAGAATAGCAATCTGAACACATTCGCGCATAAATGAAATGACCACAATTTTCTCCAAAACTATAACAGATGCAAACTTGTCCTGTGTGGTGGAGATGAGATTTGATAAAGTAAGTGGAAATCCAGTAAAAGTTTCATTTGGCTACTTTGCACTCTCGAGATAATCGTCACCATGTGCCAAATGCAATAGAATAGCAATCTGAGCACATTCGCGCATAAATGAAATGACCACAATTTTCTCCAAAACTATAACAGATGCAAACTTGTCCTGTGTGGTGGAGATGAGATTTGATAAAGTAAGTGGAAATCCAGTAAAAGTTTCATTTGGCTACTTTGCACTCTCAAGATAATCGTCACCATGTGCTAAATGCAATAGAATAGCAATCTGAACACATTCGCGCATAAATGAAATGACCACAATTTTCTCCAAAACTATAACAGATGCAAACTTGTCCTGTGTGGTGGAGATGAGATTTGAAAAAGTAAGTGGAAATCCAGTAAAAGTTTCATTTGGCTACTTTACACTCTCGAGATAATCGTCACCATGTGCCAAATGCAATAGAATAGCAATCGGAGCACATTCGCGCATAAATGAAATGACCACAATTTTCTCCAAAACTATAACAGATGCAAACTTGTCCTGTGTGGTGGAGATGAGATTTGATAAAGTAAGTGGAAATCCAGTAAAAGTTTCATTTGGCTACTTTGCACTCTCGAGATAATCGTCACCATGTGCCAAATGCAATAGAATAGCAATCTGAGCACATTCGCGCATAAATGAAATGACCACAATTTTCTCAAAAACTATAACAGATGCAAACTTGTCCTGTGTGGTGGAGATGAGATTTGATAAAGTAAGTGGAAATCCAGTAAAAGTTTCATTTGGCTACTTTGCACTCTCGAGATAATCGTCACCATGTGCCAAATGCAATAGAATAGCAATCTGAACACATTCGCGCATAAATGAAATGACCACAATTTTCTCCAAAACTTTAACAGATGCAAACTTGTTCTGTGTGGTGGAGATGAGATTTGATAAAGTAAGTGGAAATCCAGTAAAAGTTTCATTTGGCTACTTTGCACTCTCGAGATAATCGTCACCATGTGCCAAATGCAATAGAATAGCAATCTGAACACATTCGCGCATAAATGAAATGACCACAATTTTCTCCAAAACTATAACAGATGCAAACTTGTCCTGTGTGGTGGAGATGAGATTTGATAAATTAGGTGGAAATCCAGTAAAAGTTTCATTTGGCTACTTTGCACTCTCGAGATAATCGTCACCATGTGCCAAATGCAATAGAATAGCAATCTGAGCACATTCGCGCATAAATGAAATGACCACAATTTTCTCAAAAACTATAACAGATGCAAACTTGTCCTGTGTGGTGGAGATGAGATTTGATAAAGTAAGTGGAAATCCAGTAAAAGTTTCATTTGGCTACTTTGCACTCTCGAGATAATCGTCACCATGTGCCAAATGCAATAGAATAGCAATCTGAGCACATTCGCGCATAAATGAAATGACCACAATTTTCTCCAAAACTATAACAGATGCAAACTTGTCCTGTGTGGTGGAGATGAGATTTGATAAAGTAAGTGGAAATCCAGTAAAAGTTTCATTTGGCTACTTTGCACTCTCGAGATAATCGTTACCATGTGCCAAATGCAATAGAATAGCAATCTGAACACATTCGCGCATAAATGAAATGACCACAATTTTCTCCAAAACTATAACAGATGCAAACTTGTCCTGTGTGGTGGAGATGAGATTTGATAAAGTAAGTGGAAATCCAGTAAAAGTTTCATTTGGCTACTTTGCACTCTCGAGATAATCGTCACCATGTGCCAAATGCAATAGAATAGCAATCTGAACACATTCGCTCATAAATGAAATGACCACAATTTTCTCCAAAACTATAACAGATGCAAACTTGTCCTGTGTGGTGGAGATGAGATTTGATAAAGTAAGTGGAAATCCAGTAAAAGTTTCATTTGGCTACTTTGCACTCTCGAGATAATCGTCACCATGTGCCAAATGCAATAGAATAGCAATCTGAGCACATTCGCGCATAAATGAAATGACCACAATTTTCTCAAAAACTATAACAGATGCAAACTTGTCCTGTGTGGTGGAGATGAGATTTGATAAAGTAAGTGGAAATCCAGTAAAAGTTTCATTTGGCTACTTTGCACTCTCGAGATAATCGTCACCATGTGCCAAATGCAATAGAATAGCAATCTGAGCACATTCGCGCATAAATGAAATGACCACAATTTTCTCAAAAACTATAACAGATGCAAACTTGTCCTGTGTGGTGGAGATGAGATTTGATAAAGTAAGTGGAAATCCAGTAAAAGTTTCATTTGGCTACTTTGCACTCTCGAGATAATCGTCACCATGTGCCAAATGCAATAGAATAGCAATCTGAGCACATTCGCGCATAAATGAAATGACCACAATTTTCTCAAAAACTATAACAGATGCAAACTTGTCCTGTGTGGTGGAGATGAGATTTGATAAAGTAAGTGGAAATCCAGTAAAAGTTTCATTTGGCTACTTTGCACTCTCGAGATAATCGTCACCATGTGCCAAATGCAATAGAATATCAATCTGAACACATTCGCGCATATATGAAATGACCACAATTTTCTCCAAAACTATAACAGATGCAAACTTGTCCTGTGTGGTGGAGATCAAATTTGATAAAGTAAGTGGAAATCCAGTAAAAGTTTCATTTGGCTACTTTGCACTCTCGAGATAATCGTCACCATGAGCCAAATGCAATAGAATAGCAATCTGAGCACATTCGCGCATAAATGAAATGACCACAATTTTCTCAAAAACTATAACAGATGCAAACTCGTCCTGTGTGGTGGAGATGAGATTTGATAAAGTAAGTGGAAATCCAGTAAAAGTTTCATTTGGCTACTTTGCACTCTCGAGATAATCGTCACCATGTGCCAAATGCAATAGAATAGCAATCTGAACACATTCGCGCATAAATGAAATGACCACAATTTTCTCCAAAACTATAACAGATGCAAACTTGTCCTGTGTGGTGGAGATGAGATTTGATAAAGTAAGTGGAAATCCAGTAAAAGTTTCATTTGGCTACTTTGCACTCTCGAGATAATCGTCACCATGTGCCAAATGCAATAGAATAGCAATCTGAACACATTCGCGCATAAATGAAATGACCACAATTTTCTCCAAAACTATAACAGATGCAAACTTGTCCTGTGTGGTGGAGATGAGATTTGATAAAGTAAGTGGAAATCCAGTAAAAGTTTCATTTGGCTACTTTGCACTCTCGAGATAATCGTCACCATGTGCCAAATGCAATAGAATAGCAATCTGAGCACATTCGCGCATAAATGAAATGACCACAATTTTCTCAAAAACTATAACAGATGCAAACTTGTCCTGTGTGGTGGAGATGAGATTTGATAAAGTAAGTGGAAATCCAGTAAAAGTTTCATTTGGCTACTTTGCACTCTCGAGATAATCGTCACCATGTGCCAAATGCAATAGAATAGCAATCTGAGCACATTCGCGCATAAATGAAATGACCACAATTTTCTCCAAAACTATAACAGATGCAAACTTGTCCTGTGTGGTGGAGATGAGATTTGATAAAGTAAGTGGAAATCCAGTAAAAGTTTCATTTGGCTACTTTGCACTCTCGAGATAATCGTCACCATGTGCCAAATGCAATAGAATATCAATCTGAACACATTCGCGCATATATGAAATGACCACAATTTTCTCCAAAACTATAACAGATGCAAACTTGTCCTGTGTGGTGGAGATGAGATTTGATAAAGTAAGTGAAAATCCAGTAAAAGTTTCATTTGGCTACTTTGCACTCTCGAGATAATCGTCACCATGTGCCAAATGCAATGGAATAGCAATCTGAACACATTCGCGCATAAATGAAATGACCACAATTTTCTCCAAAACTATAACAGATGCAAACTTGTCCTGTGTGGTGGAGATGAGATTTGATAAAGTAAGTGGAAATCCAGTAAAAGTTTCATTTGGCTACTTTGCACTCTCGAGATAATCGTCACCATGTGCCAAATGCAATAGAATAGCAATCTGAACACATTCGCGCATAAATGAAATGACCACAATTTTCTCCAAAACTATAACAGATGCAAACTTGTCCTGTGTGGTGGAGATGAGATTTGATAAAGTAAGTGGAAATCCAGTAAAAGTTTCATTTGGCTACTTTGCACTCTCGAGATAATCGTCACCATGTGCCAAATGCTATAGAATAGCAATCTGAACACATTCGCGCATAAATGAAATGACCACAATTTTCTCCAAAACTATAACAGATGCAAACTTGTCCTGTGTGGTGGAGATGAGATTTGATAAAGTAAGTGGAAATCCAGTAAAAGTTTCATTTGGCTACTTTGCACTCTCGAGATAATCGTCACCATGTGCCAAATGCAATAGAATAGCAATCTGAGCACATTCGCGCATAAATGAAATGACCACAATTTTCTCAAAAACTATAACAGATGCAAACTTGTCCTGTGTGGTGGAGATGAGATTTGATAAAGTAAGTGAAAATCCAGTAAAAGTTTCATTTGGCTACTTTGCACTCTCAAGATAATCGTCACCATGTGCCAAATGCAATAGAATAGCAATCTGAGCACATTCGCGCATAAATGAAATGACCACAATTTTCTCCAAAACTATAACAGATGCAAACTTGTCCTGTGTGGTGGAGATGAGATTTGATAAAGTAAGTGGAAATCCAGTAAAAGTTTCATTTGGCTACTTTGCACTCTCGAGATAATCGTCACCATGTGCCAAATGCAATAGAATAGCAATCTGAACACATTCGCGCATAAATGAAATGACCACAATTTTCTCCAAAACTATAACAGATGCAAACTTGTCCTGTGTGGTGGAGATGAGATTTGATAAAGTAAGTGGAAATCCAGTAAGTTTCATTTGGCTACTTTGCACTCTCGAGATAATCGTCACCATGTGCCAAATGCAATAGAATAGCAATCTGAGCACATTCGCGCATAAATGAAATGACCACAATTTTCTCAAAAACTATAACAGATGCAAACTTGTCCTGTGTGGTGGAGATGAGATTTGATAAAGTAAGTGGAAATCCAGTAAAAGTTTCATTTGGCTACTTTGCACTCTCGAGATAATCGTCACCATGTGCCAAATGCAATAGAATAGCAATCTGAGCACATTCGCGCATAAATGAAATGATCACAATTTTCTCAAAAACTATAACAGATGCAAACTTGTCCTGTGTGGTGGAGATGAGATTTGATAAAGTAAGTGGAAATCCAGTAAAAGTTTCATTTGGCTACTTTGCACTCTCGAGATAATCGTCACCATGTGCCAAATGCAATAGAATATCAATCTGAACACATTCGCGCATATATGAAATGACCACAATTTTCTCCAAAACTATAACAGATGCAAACTTGTCCTGTGTGGTGGAGATGAGATTTGATAAAGTAAGTGGAAATCCAGTAAAAGTTTCATTTGGCTACTTTGCACTCTCGAGATAATCGTCACCATGTGCCAAATGCAATAGAATAGCAATCTGAGCACATTCGCGCATAAATGAAATGACCACAATTTTCTCAAAAACTATAAAAGATGCAAACTTGTCCTGTGTGGTGGAGATGAGATTTGATAAAGTAAGTGGAAATCCAGTAAAAGTTTCATTTGGCTACTTTGCACTCTCGAGATAATCGTCACCATGTGCCAAATGCAATAGAATAGCAATCTGAACACATTCGCGCATAAATGAAATGACCACAATTTTCTCCAAAACTAGAACAGATGCAAACTTGTCCTGTGTGGTGGAGATGAGATTTGATAAAGTAAGTGGAAATCCAGTAAAAGTTTCATTTGGCTACTTTGCACTCTTGAGATAATCGTCACCATGTGCTAAATGCAATAGAATAGCAATCTGAACACATTCGCGCATAAATGAAATGACCACAATTTTCTCCAAAACTATAACAGATGCAAACTTGTCCTGTGTGGTGGAGATGAGATTTGATAAAGTAAGTGGAAATCCAGTAAAAGTTTCATTTGGCTACTTTGCACTCTCGAGATAATCGTCACCATGTGCCAAATGCAATAGAATATCAATCTGAACACATTCGCGCATATATGAAATGACCACAATTTTCTCCAAAACTATAACAGATGCAAACTTGTCCTGTGTGGTGGAGATGAGATTTGATAAAGTAAGTGGAAATCCAGTAAAAGTTTAATTTGGCTACTTTGCACTCTCGAGATAATCGTCACCATGTGCCAAATGCAATAGAATAGCAATCTGAACACATTCGCGCATAAATGAAATGACCACAATTTTCTCCAAAACTATAACAGATGCAAACTTGTCCTGTGTGGTGGAGATGAGATTTGATAAAGTAAGTGGAAATCCAGTAAAAGTTTCATTTGGCTACTTTGCACTCTCGAGATAATCGTCACCATGTGCCAAATGCAATAGAATAGCAATCTGAACACATTCGCGCATAAATGAAATGACCACAATTTTCTCCAAAACTATAACAGATGCAAACTTGTCCTGTGTGGTGGAGATGAGATTTGATAAAGTAAGTGGAAATCCAGTAAACATTTCATTTGGCTACTTTGCACTCTCGAGATAATCGTCACCATGTGCCAAATGCAATAGAATAGCAATCTGAACACATTCGCGCATAAATGAAATGACCACAATTTTCTCCAAAACTATAACAGATGCAAACTTGTCCTGTGTGGTGGAGATGAGATTTGATAAAGTAAGTGGAAATCCAGTAAAAGTTTCATTTGGCTACTTTGCACTCTCGAGATAATCGTCACCATGTGCCAAATGCAATAGAATAGCAATCTGAGCACATTCGCGCATAAATGAAATGACCACAATTTTCTCAAAAACTATAACAGATGCAAACTTGTCCTGTGTGGTGGAGATGAGATTTGATAAAGTAAGTGGAAATCCAGTAAAAGTTTCATTTGGCTACTTTGCACTCTCGAGATAATCGTCACCATGTGCCAAATGCAATAGAATAGCAATCTGAGCACATTCGCGCAAAAATGAAATGATCACAATTTTCTCAAAAACTATAACAGATGCAAACTTGTCCTGTGTGGTGGAGATGAGATTTGATAAAGTAAGTGGAAATCCAGTAAAAGTTTCATTTGGCTACTTTGCACTCTCGAGATAATCGTCACCATGTGCCAAATGCAATAGAATATCAATCTGAACACATTCGCGCATATATGAAATGACCACAATTTTCTCCAAAACTATAACAGATGCAAACTTGTCCTGTGTGGTGGAGATGAGATTTGATAAACTAAGTGGAAAACCAGTAAAAGTTTCATTTGGCTACTTTGCACTCTCGAGATAATCGTCACCATGTGCCAAATGCAATAGAATAGCAATCTGAGCACATTCGCGCATAAATGAAATGACCACAATTTTCTCAAAAACTATAAAAGATGCAAACTTGTCCTGTGTGGTGGAGATGAGATTTGATAAAGTAAGTGGAAATCCGGTAAAAGTTTCATTTGGCTACTTTGCACTCTCGAGATAATCGTCACCATGTGCCAAATGCAATAGAATAGCAATCTGAACACATTCGCGCATAAATGAAATGACCACAATTTTCTCCAAAACTAGAACAGATGCAAACTTGTCCTGTGTGGTGGAGATGAGATTTGATAAAGTAAGTGGAAATCCAGTAAAAGTTTCATTTGGCTACTTTGCACTCTCGAGATAATCGTCACCATGTGCCAAATGCAATAGAATATCAATCTGAACACATTCGCGCATATATGAAATGACCACAATTTTCTCCAAAACTATAACAGATGCAAACTTGTCCTGTGTGGTGGAGATGAGATTTGATAAAGTAAGTGGAAATCCAGTAAAAGTTTAATTTGGCTACTTTGCACTCTCGAGATAATCGTCACCATGTGCCAAATGCAATAGAATAGCAATCTGAACACATTCGCGCATAAATGAAATGACCACAATTTTCTCCAAAACTATAACAGATGCAAACTTGTCCTGTGTGGTGGAGATGAGATTTGATAAAGTAAGTGGAAATCCAGTAAAAGTTTCATTTGGCTACTTTGCACTCTCGAGATAATCGTCACCATGTGCCAAATGCAATAGAATAGCAATCTGAACACATTCGCGCATAAATGAAATGACCACAATTTTCTCCAAAACTATAACAGATGCAAACTTGTCCTGTGTGGTGGAGATGAGATTTGATAAAGTAAGTGGAAATCCAGTAAACATTTCATTTGGCTACTTTGCACTCTCGAGATAATCGTCACCATGTGCCAAATGCAATAGAATAGCAATCTGAACACATTCGCGCATAAATGAAATGACCACAATTTTCTCCAAAACTATAACAGATGCAAACTTGTCCTGTGTGGTGGAGATGAGATTTGATAAAGTAAGTGGAAATCCAGTAAAAGTTTCATTTGGCTACTTTGCACTCTCGAGATAATCGTCACCATGTGCCAAATGCAATAGAATAGCAATCTGAGCACATTCGCGCATAAATGAAATGACCACAATTTTCTCAAAAACTATAACAGATGCAAACTTGTCCTGTGTGGTGGAGATGAGATTTGATAAAGTAAGTGGAAATCCAGTAAAAGTTTCATTTGGCTACTTTGCACTCTCGAGATAATCGTCACCATGTGCCAAATGCAATAGAATAGCAATCTGAGCACATTCGCGCAAAAATGAAATGATCACAATTTTCTCAAAAACTATAACAGATGCAAACTTGTCCTGTGTGGTGGAGATGAGATTTGATAAAGTAAGTGGAAATCCAGTAAAAGTTTCATTTGGCTACTTTGCACTCTCGAGATAATCGTCACCATGTGCCAAATGCAATAGAATATCAATCTGAACACATTCGCGCATATATGAAATGACCACAATTTTCTCCAAAACTATAACAGATGCAAACTTGTCCTGTGTGGTGGAGATGAGATTTGATAAACTAAGTGGAAAACCAGTAAAAGTTTCATTTGGCTACTTTGCACTCTCGAGATAATCGTCACCATGTGCCAAATGCAATAGAATAGCAATCTGAGCACATTCGCGCATAAATGAAATGACCACAATTTTCTCAAAAACTATAAAAGATGCAAACTTGTCCTGTGTGGTGGAGATGAGATTTGATAAAGTAAGTGGAAATCCGGTAAAAGTTTCATTTGGCTACTTTGCACTCTCGAGATAATCGTCACCATGTGCCAAATGCAATAGAATAGCAATCTGAACACATTCGCGCATAAATGAAATGACCACAATTTTCTCCAAAACTAGAACAGATGCAAACTTGTCCTGTGTGGTGGAGATGAGATTTGATAAAGTAAGTGGAAATCCAGTAAAAGTTTCATTTGGCTACTTTGCAGTCTCGAGATTATCGTCACCATGTGCTAAATGCAATAGAATAGCAATCTGAACACATTCGCGCATAAATGAAATGACCACAATTTTCTCCAAAACTATAACAGATGCAAACTTGTCCTGTGTGGTGGAGATGAGATTTGATAAAGTAAGTGGAAATCCAGTAAAAGTTTCATTTGGCTACTTTGCACTCTCGAGATAATCGTCACCATGTGCCAAATGCAATAGAATATCAATCTGAACACATTCGCGCATATATGAAATGACCACAATTTTCTCCAAAACTATAACAGATGCAAACTTGTCCTGTGTGGTGGAGATGAGATTTGATAAAGTAAGTGGAAATCCAGTAAAAGTTTCATTTGGCTACTTTGCACTCTCGAGATAATCGTCACCATGTGCCAAATGCAATAGAATAGCAATCTGAACACATTCGCGCATAAATGAAATGACCACAATTTTCTCCAAAACTATAACAGATGCAAACTTGTCCTGTGTGGTGGAGATGAGATTTGATAAAGTAAGTGGAAATCCAGTAAAAGTTTCATTTGGCTACTTTGCACTCTCGAGATAATCGTCACCATGTGCCAAATGCAATAGAATAGCAATCTGAGCACATTCGCGCATAAATGAAATGACCACAATTTTCTCCAAAACTATAACAGATGCAAACTTGTCCTGTGTGGTGGAGATGAGATTTGATAAAGTAAGTGGAAATCCAGTAAAAGTTTCATTTGGCTACTTTGCACTCTCGAGATAATCGTCACCATGTGCCAAATGCAATAGAATAGCAATCTGAGCACATTCGCGCATAAATGAAATGACCACAATTTTCTCCAAAACTATAACAGATGCAAACTTGTCCTGTGTGGTGGAGATGAGATTTGATAAAGTAAGTGGAAATCCAGTAAAAGTTTCATTTGGCTACTTTGCACTCTCGAGATAATCGTCACCATGTGCCAAATGCAATAGAATATCAATCTGAACACATTCGCGCATATATGAAATGACCACAATTTTCTCCAAAACTATAACAGATGCAAACTTGTCCTGTGTGGTGGAGATGAGATTTGATAAAGTAAGTGAAAATCCAGTAAAAGTTTCATTTGGCTACTTTGCACTCTCGAGATAATCGTCACCATGTGCCAAATGCAATAGAATAGCAATCTGAACACATTCGCGCATAAATGAAATGACCACAATTTTCTCCAAAACTATAACAGATGCAAACTTGTCCTGTGTGGTGGAGATGAGATTTGATAAAGTAAGTGGAAATCCAGTAAAAGTTTCATTTGGCTACTTTGCACTCTCGAGATAATCGTCACCATGTGCCAAATGCAATAGAATAGCAATCTGAACACATTCGCGCATAAATGAAATGACCACAATTTTCTCCAAAACTATAACAGATGCAAACTTGTCCTGTGTGGTGGAGATGAGATTTGATAAAGTAAGTGGAAATCCAGTAAAAGTTTCATTTGGCTACTTTGCACTCTCGAGATAATCGTCACCATGTGCCAAATGCAATAAAATAGCAATCTGAACACATTCGCGCATAAATGAAATGACCACAATTTTCTCCAAAACTATAACAGATGCAAACTTGTCCTGTGTGGTGGAGATGAGATTTGATAAAGTAAGTGGAAATCCAGTAAAAGTTTCATTTGGCTACTTTGCACTCTCGAGATAATCGTCACCATGTGCCAAATGCAATAGAATAGCAATCTGAGCACATTCGCGCATAAATGAAATGACCACAATTTTCTCAAAAACTATAACAGATGCAAACTTGTCCTGTGTGGTGGAGATGAGATTTGATAAAGTAAGTGGAAATCCAGTAAAAGTTTCATTTGGCTACTTTGCACTCTCGAGATAATCGTCACTATGTGCCAAATGCAATAGAATAGCAATCTGAGCACATTCGCGCATAAATGAAATGACCACAATTTTCTCCAAAACTATAACAGATGCAAACTTGTCCTGTGTGGTGGAGATGAGATTTGATAAAGTAAGTGGAAATCCAGTAAAAGTTTCATTTGGCTACTTTGCACTCTCGAGATAATCGTCACCATGTGCCAAATGCAATAGAATAGCAATCTGAACACATTCGCGCATAAATGAAATGACCACAATTTTCTCCAAAACTATAACAGATGCAAACTTGTCCTGTGTGGTGGAGATGAGATTTGATAAAGTAAGTGGAAATCCAGTAAAAGTTTCATTTGGCTACTTTGCACTCTCGAGATAATCGTCACCATGTGCCAAATGCAATAGAATAGCAATCTGAACACATTCGCGCATAAATGAAATGACCACAATTTTCTCCAAAACTATAACAGATGCAAACTTGTCCTGTGTGGTGGAGATGAGATTTGATAAAGTAAGTGGAAATCCAGTAAAAGTTTCATTTGGCTACTTTGCACTCTCGAGATAATCGTCACCATGTGCCAAATGCAATAGAATAGCAATCTGAACACATTCGCGCATAAATGAAATGACCACAATTTTCTCAAAAACTATAACAGATGCAAACTTGTCCTGTGTGGTGGAGATGAGATTTGATAAAGTAAGTGGAAATCCAGTAAAAGTTTCATTTGGCTACTTTGCACTCTCGAGATAATCGTCACCATGTGCCAAATGCAATAGAATAGCAATCTGAGCACATTCGCGCATAAATGAAATGACCACAATTTTCTCAAAAACTATAACAGATGCAAACTTGTCCTGTGTAGTGGAGATGAGATTTGATAAAGTAAGTGGAAATCCAGTAAAAGTTTCATTTGGCTAATTTGCACTCTCGAGATAATCGTCACCATGTGCCAAATGCAATAGAATAGCAATCTGAGCACATTCGCGCATAAATGAAATGACCACAATTTTCTCAAAAACTTTAACAGATGCAAACTTGTCCTGTGTGGTGGAGATGAGATTTGATAAAGTAAGTGGAAATCCAGTAAAAGTTTCATTTGGCTACTTTGCACTCTCGAGATAATCGTCACCATGTGCCAAATGCAATAGAATAGCAATCTGAGCACATTCGCGCATAAATGAAATGACCACAATTTTCTCAAAAACTATAACAGATGCAAACTTGTCCTGTGTGGTGGAGATGAGATTTGATAAAGTAAGTGGAAATCCAGTAAAAGTTTCATTTGGCTACTTTGCACTCTCGAGATAATCGTCACCATGTGCCAAATGCAAAAGAATAGCAATCTGAGCACATTCGCGCATAAATGAAATGACCACAATTTTCTCAAAAACTATAACAGATGCAAACTTGTCCTGTGTAGTGGAGATGAGATTTGATAAAGTAAGTGGAAATCCAGTAAAGGTTTCATTTGGCTAATTTGCACTCTCGAGATAATCGTCACCATGTGCCAAATGCAATAGAATAGCAATCTGAGCACATTCGCGCATAAATGAAATGACCACAATTTTCTCAAAAACTTTAACAGATGCAAACTTGTCCTGTGTGGTGGAGATGAGATTTGATAAAGTAAGTGGAAATCCAGTAAAAGTTTCATTTGGCTACTTTGCACTCTCGAGATAATCGTCACCATGTGCCAAATGCAATAGAATAGCAATCTGAACACATTCGCGCATAAATGAAATGACCACAATTTTCTCCAAAACTATAACAGATGCAAACTTGTCCTGTGTGGTGGAGATGAGATTTGATAAAGTAAGTGGAAATCCAGTAAAAGTTTCATTTGGCTACTTTGCACTCTCGAGATAATCGTCACCATGTGCCAAATGCAATAGAATAGCAATCTGAGCACATTCGCGCATAAATGAAATGACCACAATTTTCTCAAAAACTATAACAGATGCAAACTTGTCCTGTGTGGTGGAGATGAGATTTGATAAAGTAAGTGGAAATCCAGTAAAAGTTTCATTTGGCTAATTTGCACTCTCGAGATAATCGTCACCATGTGCCAAATGCAATAGAATAGCAATCTGAGCACATTCGCGCATAAATGAAATGACCACAATTTTCTCAAAAACTTTAACAGATGCAAACTTGTCCTGTGTGGTGGAGATGAGATTTGATAAAGTAAGTGGAAATCCAGTAAAAGTTTCATTTGGCTACTTTGCACTCTCGAGATAATCGTCACCATGTGCCAAATGCAATAGAATAGCAATCTGAGCACATTCGCGCATAAATGAAATGACCACAATTTTCTCAAAAACTATAACAGATGCAAACTTGTCCTGTGTGGTGGAGATGAGATTTGATAAAGTAAGTGGAAATCCAGTAAAAGTTTCATTTGGCTACTTTGCACTCTCGAGATAATCGTCACCATGTGCCAAATGCAATAGAATATCAATCTGAACACATTCGCGCATATATGAAATGACCACAATTTTCTCCAAAACTATAACAGATGCAAACTTGTCCTGTGTGGTGGAGATGAGATTTGATAAAGTAAGTGGAAATCCAGTAAAAGTTTCATTTGGCTACTTTGCACTCTCGAGATGATCGTCACCATGAGCCAAATGCAATAGAATAGCAATCTGAGCACATTCGCGCATAAATGAAATGACCACAATTTTCTCAAAAACTATAACAGATGCAAACTTGTCCTGTGTGGTGGAGATGAGATTTGATAAAGTAAGTGGAAATCCAGTAAAAGTTTCATTTGGCTACTTTGCACTCTCGAGATAATCGTCACCATGTGCCAAATGCAATAGAATAGCAATCTGAACACATTCGCGCATAAATGAAATGACCACAATTTTCTCCAAAACTATAACAGATGCAAACTTGTCCTGTGTGGTGGAGATGAGATTTGATAAAGTAAGTGGAAATCCAGTAAAAGTTTCATTTGGCTACTTTGCACTCTCGAGATAATCGTCACCATGTGCCAAATGCAATAGAATAGCAATCTGAACACATTCACGCATAAATGAAATGACCACAATTTTCTCAAAAACTATAACAGATGCAAACTTGTCCTGTGTGGTGGAGATGAGATTTGATAAATTAGGTGGAAATCCAGTAAAAGTTTCATTTGGCTACTTTGCACTCTCGAGATAATCGTCACCATGTGCCAAATGCAATAGAATAGCAATCTGAGCACATTCGCGCATAAATGAAATGACCACACTTTTCTCAAAAACTATAACAGATGCAAACTTGTCCTGTGTGGTGGAGATGAGATTTGATAAAGTAAGTGGAAATCCAGTAAAAGTTTCATTTGGCTACTTTGCACTCTCGAGATAATCGTCACCATGTGCCAAATGCAATAGAATAGCAATCTGAGCACATTCGCGCATAAATGAAATGACCACAATTTTCTCCAAAACTATAACAGATGCAAACTTGTCCTGTGTGGTGGAGATGAGATTTGATAAAGTAAGTGGAAATCCAGTAAAAGTTTCATTTGGCTACTTTGCACTCTCGAGATAATCGTCACCATGTGCCAAATGCAATAGAATAGCAATCTGAACACATTCGCGCATAAATGAAATGACCACAATTTTCTCCAAAACTATAACAGATGCAAACTTGTCCTGTGTGGTGGAGATGAGATTTGATAAAGTAAGTGGAAATCCAGTAAAAGTTTCATTTGGCTACTTTGCACTCTCGAGATAATCGTCACCATGTGCCAAATGCAATAGAATAGCAATCTGAACACATTCGCGCATAAATGAAATGACCACAATTTTCTCCAAAACTATAACAGATGCAAACTTGTCCTGTGTGGTGGAGATGAGATTTGATAAAGTAAGTGGAAATCCAGTAAAAGTTTCATTTGGCTACTTTGCACTCTCGAGATAATCGTCACCATGTGCCAAATGCAATAGAATAGCAATCTGAGCACATTCGCGCATAAATGAAATGACCACAATTTTCTCAAAAACTATAACAGATGCAAACTTGTCCTGTGTGGTGGAGATGAGATTTGATAAAGTAAGTGGAAATCCAGTAAAAGTTTCATTTGGCTAATTTGCACTCTCGAGATAATCGTCACCATGTGCCAAATGCAATAGAATAGCAATCTGAGCACATTCGCGCATAAATGAAATGACCACAATTTTCTCAAAAACTTTAACAGATGCAAACTTGTCCTGTGTGGTGGAGATGAGATTTGATAAAGTAAGTGGAAATCCAGTAAAAGTTTCATTTGGCTACTTTGCACTCTCGAGATAATCGTCACCATGTGCCAAATGCAATAGAATAGCAATCTGAGCACATTCGCGCATAAATGAAATGACCACAATTTTCTCAAAAACTATAACAGATGCAAACTTGTCCTGCGTGGTGGAGATGAGATTTGATAAAGTAAGTGGAAATCCAGTAAAAGTTTCATTTGGCTACTTTGCACTCTCGAGATAATCGTCACCATGTGCCAAATGCAATAGAATATCAATCTGAACACATTCGCGCATATATGAAATGACCACAATTTTCTACAAAACTATAACAGATGCAAACTTGTCCTGTGTGGTGGAGATGAGATTTGATAAAGTAAGTGGAAATCCAGTAAAAGTTTCATTTGGCTACTTTGCACTCTCGAGATGATCATCACCATGAGCCAAATGCAATAGAATAGCAATCTGAGCACATTCGCGCATAAATGAAATGACCACAATTTTCTCAAAAACTATAACAGATGCAAACTTGTCCTGTGTGGTGGAGATGAGATTTGATAAAGTAAGTGGAAATCCAGTAAAAGTTTCATTTGGCTACTTTGCACTCTCGAGATAATCATCACCATGTGCCAAATGCAATAGAATAGCAATCTGAACACATTCGCGCATAAATGAAATGACCACAATTTTCTCCAAAACTATAACAGATGCAAACTTGTCCTGTGTGGTGGAGATGAGATTTGATAAAGTAAGTGGAAATCCAGTAAAAGTTTCATTTGGCTACTTTGCACTCTCGAGATAATCGTCATCATGTGCCAAATGCAATAGAATAGCAATCTGAACACATTCACGCATAAATGAAATGACCACAATTTTCTCCAAAACTACAACAGATGCAAACTTGTCCTGTGTGGTGGAGATGAGATTTGATAAATTAGGTGGAAATCCAGTAAAAGTTTCATTTGGCTACTTTGCACTCTCGAGATAATCGTCACCATGTGCCAAATGCAATAGAATAGCAATCTGAGCACATTCGCGCATAAATGAAATGACCACAATTTTCTCAAAAACTATAACAGATGCAAACTTGTCCTGTGTGGTGGAGATGAGATTTGATAAAGTAAGTGGAAATCCAGTAAAAGTTTCATTTGGCTACTTTGCACTCTCGAGATAATCGTCACCATGTGCCAAATGCAATAGAATAGCAATCTGAGCACATTCGCGCATAAATGAAATGACCACAATTTTCTCCAAAACTATAACAGATGCAAACTTGTCCTGTGTGGTGGAGATGAGATTTGATAAAGTAAGTGGAAATCCAGTAAAAGTTTCATTTGGCTACTTTGCACTCTCGAGATAATCGTCACCATGTGCCAAATGCAATAGAATAGCAATCTGAACACATTCGCGCATAAATGAAATGACCACAATTTTCTCCAAAACTATAACAGATGCAAACTTGTCCTGTGTGGTGGAGATGAGATTTGATAAAGTAAGTGGAAATCCAGTAAAAGTTTCATTTGGCTACTTTGCACTCTCGAGATAATCGTCACCATGTGCCAAATGCAATAGAATAGCAATCTGAACACATTCGCGCATAAATGAAATGACCACAATTTTCTCCAAAACTATAACAGATGCAAACTTGTCCTGTGTGGTGGAGATGAGATTTGATAAAGTAAGTGGAAATCCAGTAAAAGTTTCATTTGGCTACTTTGCACTCTCGAGATAATCGTCACCATGTGCCAAATGCAATAGAATAGCAATCTGAGCACATTCGCGCATAAATGAAATGACCACAATTTTCTCAAAAACTATAACAGATGCAAACTTGTCCTGTGTGGTGGAGATGAGATTTGATAAAGTAAGTGGAAATCCAGTAAAAGTTTCATTTGGCTAATTTGCACTCTCGAGATAATCGTCACCATGTGCCAAATGCAATAGAATAGCAATCTGAGCACATTCGCGCATAAATGAAATGACCACAATTTTCTCAAAAACTTTAACAGATGCAAACTTGTCCTGTGTGGTGGAGATGAGATTTGATAAAGTAAGTGGAAATCCAGTAAAAGTTTCATTTGGCTACTTTGCACTCTCGAGATAATCGTCACCATGTGCCAAATGCAATAGAATAGCAATCTGAGCACATTCGCGCATAAATGAAATGACCACAATTTTCTCAAAAACTATAACAGATGCAAACTTGTCCTGCGTGGTGGAGATGAGATTTGATAAAGTAAGTGGAAATCCAGTAAAAGTTTCATTTGGCTACTTTGCACTCTCGAGATAATCGTCACCATGTGCCAAATGCAATAGAATATCAATCTGAACACATTCGCGCATATATGAAATGACCACAATTTTCTACAAAACTATAACAGATGCAAACTTGTCCTGTGTGGTGGAGATGAGATTTGATAAAGTAAGTGGAAATCCAGTAAAAGTTTCATTTGGCTACTTTGCACTCTCGAGATGATCGTCACCATGAGCCAAATGCAATAGAATAGCAATCTGAGCACATTCGCGCATAAATGAAATGACCACAATTTTCTCAAAAACTATAACAGATGCAAACTTGTCCTGTGTGGTGGAGATGAGATTTGATAAAGTAAGTGGAAATCCAGTAAAAGTTTCATTTGGCTACTTTGCACTCTCGAGATAATCATCACCATGTGCCAAATGCAATAGAATAGCAATCTGAACACATTCGCGCATAAATGAAATGACCACAATTTTCTCCAAAACTATAACAGATGCAAACTTGTCCTGTGTGGTGGAGATGAGATTTGATAAAGTAAGTGGAAATCCAGTAAAAGTTTCATTTGGCTACTTTGCACTCTCGAGATAATCGTCACCATGTGCCAAATGCAATAGAATAGCAATCTGAACACATTCACGCATAAATGAAATGACCACAATTTTCTCCAAAACTATAACAGATGCAAACTTGTCCTGTGTGGTGGAGATGAGATTTGATAAATTAGGTGGAAATCCAGTAAAAGTTTCATTTGGCTACTTTGCACTCTCGAGATAATCGTCACCATGTGCCAAATGCAATAGAATAGCAATCTGAGCACATTCGCGCATAAATGAAATGACCACAATTTTCTCAAAAACTATAACAGATGCAAACTTGTCCTGTGTGGTGGAGATGAGATTTGATAAAGTAAGTGGAAATCCAGTAAAAGTTTCATTTGGCTACTTTGCACTCTCGAGATAATCGTCACCATGTGCCAAATGCAATAGAATAGCAATCTGAGCACATTCGCGCATAAATGAAATGACCACAATTTTCTCCAAAACTATAACAGATGCAAACTTGTCCTGTGTGGTGGAGATGAGATTTGATAAAGTAAGTGGAAATCCAGTAAAAGTTTCATTTGGCTACTTTGCACTCTCGAGATAATCGTCACCATGTGCCAAATGCAATAGAATAGCAATCTGAACACATTCGCGCATAAATGAAATGACCACAATTTTCTCCAAAACTATAACAGATGCAAACTTGTCCTGTGTGGTGGAGATGAGATTTGATAAAGTAAGTGGAAATCCAGTAAAAGTTTCATTTGGCTACTTTGCACTCTCGAGATAATCGTCACCATGTGCCAAATGCAATAGAATAGCAATCTGAACACATTCGCGCATAAATGAAATGACCACAATTTTCTCCAAAACTATAACAGATGCAAACTTGTCCTGTGTGGTGGAGATGAGATTTGATAAAGTAAGTGGAAATCCAGTAAAAGTTTCATTTGGCTACTTTGCACTCTCGAGATAATCGTCACCATGTGCCAAATGCAATAGAATAGCAATCTGAACACATTCGCGCATAAATGAAATGACCACAATTTTCTCCAAAACTATAACAGATGCAAACTTGTCCTGTGTGGTGGAGATGAGATTTGATAAAGTAAGTGGAAATCCAGTAAAAGTTTCATTTGGCTACTTTGCACTCTCGAGATAATCGTCACCATGTGCCAAATGCAATAGAATAGCAATCTGAGCACATTCGCGCATAAATGAAATGACCACAATTTTCTCCAAAACTATAACAGATGCAAACTTGTCCTGTGTGGTGGAGATGAGATTTGATAAAGTAAGTGGAAATCCAGTAAAAGTTTCATTTGGCTACTTTGCACTCTCGAGATAATCGTCACCATGTGCCAAATGCAATAGAATAGCAATCTGAACACATTCGCGCATAAATGAAATGACCACAATTTTCTCCAAAACTATAACAGATGCAAACTTGTCCTGTGTGGTGGAGATGAGATTTGATAAAGTAAGTGGAAATCCAGTAAAAGTTTCATTTGGCTACTTTGCACTCTCGAGATAATCGTCACCATGTGCCAAATGCAATAGAATAGCAATCTGAACACATTCGCGCATAAATGAAATGACCACAATTTTCTCCAAAACTATAACAGATGCAAACTTGTCCTGTGTGGTGGAGATGAGATTTGATAAAGTAAGTGGAAATCCAGTAAAAGTTTCATTTGGCTACTTTGCACTCTCGAGATAATCGTCACCATGTGCCAAATGCAATAGAATAGCAATCTGAGCACATTCGCGCATAAATGAAATGACCACAATTTTCTCCAAAACTATAACAGATGCAAACTTGTCCTGTGTGGTGGAGATGAGATTTGATAAAGTAAGTGGAAATCCAGTAAAAGTTTCATTTGGCTACTTTGCACTCTCGAGATAATCGTCACCATGTGCCAAATGCAATAGAATAGCAATCTGAGCACATTCGCGCATAAATGAAATGACCACAATTTTCTCAAAAACTATAACAGATGCAAACTTGTCCTGCGTGGTGGAGATGAGATTTGAAAAAGTAAGTGGAAATCCAGTAAAAGTTTCATTTGGCTACTTTGCACTCTCGAGATAATCGTCACCATGTGCCAAATGCAATAGAATAGCAATCTGAACACATTCACGCATAAATGAAATGACCACAATTTTCTCCAAAACTATAACAGATGCAAACTTGTCCTGTGTGGTGGAGATGAGATTTGATAAATTAGGTGGAAATCCAGTAAAAGTTTCATTTGGCTACTTTGCACTCTCGAGATAATCGTCACCATGTGCCAAATGCAATAGAATAGCAATCTGAGCACATTCGCGCATAAATGAAATGACCACAATTTTCTCAAAAACTATAACAGATGCAAACTTGTCCTGTGTGGTGGAGATGAGATTTGATAAAGTAAGTGGAAATCCAGTAAAAGTTTCATTTGGCTACTTTGCACTCTCGAGATAATCGTCACCATGTGCCAAATGCAATAGAATAGCAATCTGAGCACATTCGCGCATAAATGAAATGACCACAATTTTCTCCAAAACTATAACAGATGCAAACTTGTCCTGTGTGGTGGAGATGAGATTTGATAAAGTAAGTGGAAATCCAGTAAAAGTTTCATTTGGCTACTTTGCACTCTCGAGATAATCGTCACCATGTGCCAAATGCAATAGAATAGCAATCTGAACACATTCGCGCATAAATGAAATGACCACAATTTTCTCCAAAACTATAACAGATGCAAACTTGTCCTGTGTGGTGGAGATGAGATTTGATAAAGTAAGTGGAAATCCAGTAAAAGTTTCATTTGGCTACTTTGCACTCTCGAGATAATCGTCACCATGTGCCAAATGCAATAGAATAGCAATCTGAACACATTCGCGCATAAATGAAATGACCACAATTTTCTCCAAAACTATAACAGATGCAAACTTGTCCTGTGTGGTGGAGATGAGATTTGATAAAGTAAGTGGAAATCCAGTAAAAGTTTCATTTGTCTACTTTGCACTCTCGAGATAATCGTCACCATGTGCCAAATGCAATAGAATAGCAATCTGAACACATTCGCGCATAAATGAAATGACCACAATTTTCTCCAAAACTATAACAGATGCAAACTTGTCCTGTGTGGTGGAGATGAGATTTGATAAAGTAAGTGGAAATCCAGTAAAAGTTTCATTTGGCTACTTTGCACTCTCGAGATAATCGTCACCATGTGCCAAATGCAATAGAATAGCAATCTGAGCACATTCGCGCATAAATGAAATGACCACAATTTTCTCAAAAACTATAACAGATGCAATTTTGTCCTGTGTGGTGGAGATGAGATTTGATAAAGTAAGTGGAAATCCAGTAAAAGTTTCATTTGGCTAATTTGCACTCTCGAGATAATCGTCACCATGTGCCAAATGCAATAGAATAGCAATCTGAGCACATTCGCGCATAAATGAAATGACCACAATTTTCTCAAAAACTATAACAGATGCAAACTTGTCCTGTGTGGTGGAGATAAGATTTGATAAAGTAAGTGGAAATCCAGTAAAAGTTTCATTTGGCTACTTTGCACTCTCGAGATAATCGTCACCATGTGCCAAATGCAATAGAATAGCAATCTGAGCACATTCGCGCATAAATGAAATGACCACAATTTTCTCAAAAACTATAACAGATGCAAACTTGTCCTGTGTGGTGGAGATGAGATTTGATAAAGTAAGTGGAAATCCAGTAAAAGTTTCATTTGGCTACTTTGCACTCTCGAGATAATCGTCACCATGTGCCAAATGCAATAGAATATCAATCTGAACACATTCGCGCATATATGAAATGACCACAATTTTCTCCAAAACTATAACAGATGCAAACTTGTCCTGTGTGGTGGAGATGAGATTTGATAAAGTAAGTGGAAATCCAGTAAAAGTTTCATTTGGCTACTTTGCACTCTCGAGATAATCGTCACCATGAGCCAAATGCAATAGAATAGCAATCTGAGCACATTCGCGCATAAATGAAATGACCACAATTTTCTCAAAAACTATAACAGATGCAAACTTGTCCTGTGTGGTGGAGAAGAGATTTGATAAAGTAAGTGGAAATCCAGTAAAAGTTTCATTTGGTTACTTTGCACTCTCGAGATAATCGTCACCATGTTCCAAATGCAATAGAATAGCAATCTGAACACATTCGCGCATAAATGAAATGACCACAATTTTCTCCAAAACTATAACAGATGCAAACTTGTCCTGTGTGGTGGAGATGAGATTTGATAAAGTAAGTGGAAATCCAGTAAAAGTTTCATTTGGCTACTTTGCACTCTCGAGATAATTGTCACCATGTGCCAAATGCAATAGAATAGCAATCTGAACACATTCGCGCATAAATGAAATGACCACAATTTTCTCCAAAACTATAACAGATGCAAACTTGTCCTGTGTGGTGGAGATGAGATTTGATAAAGTAAGTGGAAATCCAGTAAAAGTTTCATTTGGCTACTTTGCACTCTCGAGATAATCGTCACCATGTGCCAAATGCAATAGAATAGCAATCTGAGCACATTCGCGCATAAATAAAATGACCACAATTTTCTCCAAAACTATAACAGATGCAAACTTGTCCTGTGTGGTGGAGATGAGATTTGATAAAGTAAGTGGAAATCCAGTAAAAGTTTCATTTGGCTACTTTGCACTCTCGAGATAATCGTCACCATGTGCCAAATGCAATAGAATAGCAATCTGAGCACATTCGCGCATAAATGAAATGACCACAATTTTCTCCAAAACTATAACAGATGCAAACTTGTCCTGTGTGGTGAAGATGAGATTTGATAAAGTAAGTGGAAATCCAGTAAAAGTTTCATTTGGCTACTTTGCACTCTCGAGATAATCGTCACCATGTGCCAAATGCAATAGAATAGCAATCTGAACACATTCGCGCATAAATGAAATGACCACAATTTTCTCAAAAACTATAACAGATGCAAACTTGTCCTGTGTGGTGGAGATGAGATTTGATAAAGTAAGTGGAAATCCAGTAAAAGTTTCATTTGGCTACTTTGCACTCTCGAGATAATCGTCACCATGTGCCAAATGCAATAGAATAGCAATCTGAGCACATTCGCGCATAAATGAAATGACCACAATTTTCTCAAAAACTATAACAGATGCAAACTTGTCCTGTGTGGTGGAGATGAGATTTGATAAAGTAAGTGGAAATCCAGTAAAAGTTTCATTTGGCTACTTTGCACTCTCGAGATAATCGTCACCATGTGCCAAATGCAATAGAATAGCAATCTGAGCACATTCGCGTATAAATGAAATGACCACAATTTTCTCAAAAACTATAACAGATGCAAACTTGTCCTGTGTGGTGGAGATGAGATTTGATAAAGTAAGTGGAAATCCAGTAAAAGTTTCATTTGGCTACTTTGCACTCTCGAGATAATCGTCACCATGTGCCAAATGCAATAGAATAGCAATCTGAGCACATTCGCGCATAAATGAAATGACCACAATTTTCTCCAAAACTATAACAGATGCAAACTTGTCCTGTGTGGTGGAGATGAGATTTGATAAAGTAAGTGGAAATCCAGTAAAAGTTTCAATTGGCTACTTTGCACTCTCAAGATAATCGTCACCATGTGCCAAATGCAATAGAATAGCAATCTGAGCACATTCGCGCATAAATGAAATGACCACAATTTTCTCAAAAACTATAACAGATGCAAACTTGTCCTGTGTGGTGGAGATGAGATTTGATAAAGTAAGTGGAAATCCAGTAAAAGTTTCATTTGGCTACTTTGCACTCTCGAGATAATCGTCACCATGTGCCAAATGCAATAGAATAGCAATCTGAGCACATTCGCGAATAAATGAAATGACCGCAATTTTCTCCAAAACTATAACAGATGCAAACTTGTCCTGTGTGGTGGAGATGAGATTTGATAAAGTAAGTGGAAATCCAGTAAAAGTTTCATTTGGCTACTTTGCACTCTCGAGATAATCGTCACCATGTGCCAAATGCAATAGAATAGCAATCTGAACACATTCGCGCATAAATGAAATGACCACAATTTTCTCCAAAACTATAACAGATGCAAACTTGTCCTGTGTGGTGGAGATGAGATTTGATAAAGTAAGTGGAAATCCAGTAAAAGTTTCATTTGGCTACTTTGCACTCTCGAGATAATCGTCACCATGTGCCAAATGCAATAGAATAGCAATCTGAGCACATTCGCGCATAAATGAAATGACCACAATTTTCTCCAAAACTATAACAGATGCAAACTTGTCCTGTGTGGTGGAGATGAGATTTGATAAAGTAAGTGGAAATCCAGTAAAAGTTTCATTTGGCTACTTTGCACTCTCGAGATAATCGTCACCATGTGCCAAATGCAATAGAATAGCAATCTGAACACATTCGCGCATAAATGAAATGACCACAATTTTCTCCAAAACTATAACAGATGCAAACTTGTCCTGTGTGGTGGAGATGAGATTTGATAAAGTAAGTGGAAATCCAGTAAAAGTTTCATTTGGCTACTTTGCACTCTCGAGATAATCGTCACCATGTGCCAAATGCAATAGAATAGCAATCTGAGCACATTCGTGCATAAATCAAATGACCACAATTTTCTCCAAAACTATAACAGATGCAAACTTGTCCTGTGTGGTGGAGATGAGATTTGATAAAGTAAGTGGAAATCCAGTAAAAGTTTCATTTGGCTACTTTGCACTCTCGAGATAATCGTCACCATGTGCCAAATGCAATAGAATAGCAATCTGAGCACATTCGCGCATAAATGAAATGACCACAATTTTCTCCAAAACTATAACAGATGCAAACTTGTCCTGTGTGGTGGAGATGAGATTTGATAAAGTAAGTGGAAATCCAGTAAAAGTTTCATTTGGCTACTTTGCACTCTCGAGATAATCGTCACCATGTGCCAAATGCAATAGAATAGCAATCTGAACACATTCGCGCATAAATGAAATGACCACAATTTTCTCCAAAACTATAACAGATGCAAACTTGTCCTGTGTGGTGGAGATGAGATTTGATAAAGTAAGTGGAAATCCAGTAAAAGTTTCATTTGGCTACTTTGCACTCTCGAGATAATCGTCACCATGTGCCAAATGCAATAGAATAGCAATCTGAGCACATTCGCGCATAAATGAAATGACCACAATTTTCTCCAAAACTATAACAGATGCAAACTTGTCCTGTGTGGTGGAGATGAGATTTGATAAAGTAAGTGGAAATCCAGTAAAAGTTTCATTTGGCTACTTTGCACTCTCGAGATAATCGTCACCATGTGCCAAATGCAATAGAATAGCAATCTGAGCACATTCGCGCATAAATGAAATGACCACAATTTTCTCCAAAACTATAACAGATGCAAACTTGTCCTGTGTGGTGGAGATGAGATTTGATAAAGTAAGTGGAAATCCAGTAAAAGTTTCATTTGGCTACTTTGCACTCTCGAGATAATCGTCACCATGTGCCAAATGCAATAGAATAGCAATCTGAGCACATTCGCGCATAAATGAAATGACCACAATTTTCTCAAAAACTATAACAGATGCAAACTTGTCCTGTGTGGTGGAGATGAGATTTGATAAAGTAAGTGGAAATCCAGTAAAAGTTTCATTTGGCTACTTTGCACTCTCGATATAATCGTCACCATGTGCTAAATGCAATAGAATAGCAATCTGAACACATTCGCGCATAAATGAAATGACCACAATTTTCTCCAAAACTATAACAGATGCAAACTTGTTCTGTGTGGTGGAGATGAGATTTGATAAAGTAAGTGGAAATCCAGTAAAAGTTTCATTTGGCTACTTTGCACTCTCGAGATAATCGTCACCATGTGCCAAATGCAATAGAATAGCAATCTGAACACATTCGCGCATAAATGAAATGACCACAATTTTCTCCAAAACTATAACAGATGCAAACTTGTCCTGTGTGGTGGAGATGAGATTTGATAAATTAGGTGGAAATCCAGTAAAAGTTTCATTTGGCTACTTTGCACTCTCGAGATAATCGTCACCATGTGCCAAATGCAATAGAATAGTAATCTGAGCACATTCGCGCATAAATGAAATGACCACAATTTTCTCAAAAACTATAACAGATGCAAACTTGTCCTGTGTGGTGGAGATGAGATTTGATAAAGTAAGTGGAAATCCAGTAAAAGTTTCATTTGGCTACTTTGCACTCTCGAGATAATCGTCACCATGTGCCAAATGCAATAGAATAGCAATCTGAGCACATTCGCGCATAAATGAAATGACCACAATTTTCTCCAAAACTATAACAGATGCAAACTTGTCCTGTGTGGTGGAGATGAGATTTGATAAAGTAAGTGGAAATCCAGTAAAAGTTTCATTTGGCTACTTTGCACTCTCGAGATAATCGTCACAATGTGCCAAATGCAATAGAATAGCAATCTGAACACATTCGCGCATAAATGAAATGACCACAATTTTCTCCAAAACTATAACAGATGCAAACTTGTCCTGTGTGGTGGAGATGAGATTTGATAAAGTAAGTGGAAATCCAGTAAAAGTTTCATTTGGCTACTTTGCACTCTCGAGATAATCGTCACCATGTGCCAAATGCAATAGAATAGCAATCTGAACACATTCGCGCATAAATGAAATGACCACAATTTTCTCCAAAACTATAACAGATGCAAACTTGTCCTGTGTGGTGGAGATGAGATTTGATAAAGTAAGTGGAAATCCAGTAAAAGTTTCATTTGGCTACTTTGCACTCTCGAGATAATCGTCACCAGGTGCCAAATGCAATAGAATATCAATCTGAACACATTCGCGCATATATGAAATGACCACAATTTTCTCCAAAACTATCACAGATGCAAACTTGTCCTGTGTGGTGGAGATGAGATTTGATAAAGTAAGTGGAAATCCAGTAAAAGTTTCATTTGGCTACTTTGCACTCTCGAGATAATCGTCACCATGTGCCAAATGCAATAGAATATCAATCTGAACACATTCGCGCATATATGAAATGACCACAATTTTCTCCAAAACTATAACAGATGCAAACTTGTCCTGTGTGGTGGAGATGAGATTTGATAAAGTAAGTGGAAATCCAGTAAAAGTTTCATTTGGCTACTTTGCACTCTCGAGATAATCGTCACCATGAGCCAAATGCAATAGAATAGCAATCTGAGCACATTCGCGCATAAATGAAATGACCACAATTTTCTCAAAAACTATAACAGATGCAAACTTGTCCTGTGTGGTGGAGATGAGATTTGATAAAGTAAGTGGAAATCCAGTAAAAGTTTCATTTGGCTACTTTGCACTCTCGAGATAATCGTCACCATGTGCCAAATGCAATAGAATAGCAATCTGAGCACATTCGCGCATATATGAAATGACCACAATTTTCTCCAAAACTATAACAGATGCAAACTTGTCCTGTGTGGTGGAGATGAGATTTGATAAAGTAAGTGGAAATCCAGTAAAAGTTTCATTTGGCTACTTTGCACTCTCGAGATAATCGTCACCATGTGCCAAATGCAATAGAATAGCAATCTGAGCACATTCGCGCATAAATGAAATGACCACAATTTTCTCCAAAACTATAACAGATGCAAACTTGTCCTGTGTGGTGGAGATGAGATTTGATAAAGTAAGTGGAAATCCAGTAAAAGTTTCATTTGGCTACTTTGCACTCTCGAGATAATCGTCACCATGTGCCAAATGCAATAGAATAGCAATCTGAGCACATTCGCGCATAAATGAAATGACCACAATTTTCTCCAAAACTATAACAGATGCAAACTTGTCCTGTGTGGTGGAGATGAGATTTGATAAAGTAAGTGGAAATCCAGTAAAAGTTTCATTTGGCTACTTTGCACTCTCGAGATAATCGTCACCATGTGCCAAATGCAATAGAATAGCAATCTGAGCACATTCGCGCATAAATGAAATGACCACAATTTTCTCAAAAACTATAACAGATGCAAACTTGTCCTGTGTGGTGGAGATGAGATTTGATAAAGTAAGTGGAAATCCAGTAAAAGTTTCATTTGGCTACTTTGCACTCTCGATATAATCGTCACCATGTGCCAAATGCAATAGAATAGCAATCTGAACACATTCGCGCATAAATGAAATGACCACAATTTTCTCCAAAACTATAACAGATGCAAACTTGTTCTGTGTGGTGGAGATGAGATTTGATAAAGTAAGTGGAAATCCAGTAAAAGTTTCATTTGGCTACTTTGCACTCTCGAGATAATCGTCACCATGTGCCAAATGCAATAGAATAGCAATCTGAACACATTCGCGCATAAATGAAATGACCACAATTTTCTCCAAAACTATAACAGATGCAAACTTGTCCTGTGTGGTGGAGATGAGATTTGATAAATTAGGTGGAAATCCAGTAAAAGTTTCATTTGGCTACTTTGCACTCTCGAGATAATCGTCACCATGTGCCAAATGCAATAGAATAGCAATCTGAGCACATTCGCGCATAAATGAAATGACCACAATTTTCTCAAAAACTATAACAGATGCAAACTTGTCCTGTGTGGTGGAGATGAGATTTGATAAAGTAAGTGGAAATCCAGTAAAAGTTTCATTTGGCTACTTTGCACTCTCGAGATAATCGTCACCATGTGCCAAATGCAATAGAATAGCAATCTGAGCACATTCGCGCATAAATGAAATGACCACAATTTTCTCCAAAACTATAACAGATGCAAACTTGTCCTGTGTGGTGGAGATGAGATTTGATAAAGTAAGTGGAAATCCAGTAAAAGTTTCATTTGGCTACTTTGCACTCTCGAGATAATCGTCACCATGTGCCAAATGCAATAGAATAGCAATCTGAACACATTCGCGCATAAATGAAATGACCACAATTTTCTCCAAAACTATAACAGATGCAAACTTGTCCTGTGTGGTGGAGATGAGATTTGATAAAGTAAGTGGAAATCCAGTAAAAGTTTCATTTGGCTACTTTGCACTCTCGAGATAATCGTCACCATGTGCCAAATGCAATAGAATAGCAATCTGAACACATTCGCGCATAAATGAAATGACCACAATTTTCTCCAAAACTATAACAGATGCAAACTTGTCCTGTGTGGTGGAGATGAGATTTGATAAAGTAAGTGGAAATCCAGTAAAAGTTTCATTTGGCTACTTTGCACTCTCGAGATAATCGTCACCATGTGCCAAATGCAATAGAATAGCAATCTGAGCACATTCGCGCATAAATGAAATGACCACAATTTTCTCAAAAACTATAACAGATGCAAACTTGTCCTGTGTGGTGGAGATGAGATTTGATAAAGTAAGTGGAAATCCAGTAAAAGTTTCATTTGGCTACTTTGCACTCTCGAGATAATCGTCACCATGTGCCAAATGCAATAGAATAGCAATCTGAGCACATTCGCGCATAAATGAAATGACCACAATTTTCTCAAAAACTATAACAGATGCAAACTTGTCCTGTGTGGTGGAGATGAGATTTGATAAAGTAAGTGGAAATCCAGTAAAAGTTTCATTTGGCTACTTTGCACTCTCGAGATAATCGTCACCATGTGCCAAATGCAATAGAATAGCAATCTAAGCACATTCGCGCATAAATGAAATGACCACAATTTTCTCAAAAACTATAACAGATGCAAACTTGTCCTGTGTGGTGGAGATGAGATTTGATAAAGTAAGTGGAAATTAAGTAAAAGTTTCATTTGGCTACTTTGCACTCTCGAGATAATCGTCACCATGTGCCAAATGCAATAGAATATCAATCTGAACACATTCGCGCATATATGAAATGACCACAATTTTCTCCAAAACTATAACAGATGCAAACTTGTCCTGTGTGGTGGAGATGAGATTTGATAAAGTAAGTGGAAATCCAGTAAAAGTTTCTTTTGGCTACTTTGCACTCTCGAGATAATCGTCACCATGAGCCAAATGCAATAGAATAGCAATCTGAGCACATTCGCGCATAAATGAAATGACCACAATTTTCTCAAAAACTATAACAGATGCAAACTTGTCCTGTGTGGTGGAGATGAGATTTGATAAAGTAAGTGGAAATCCAGTAAAAGTTTCATTTGGCTACTTTGCACTCTCGAGATAATCGTCACCATGTGCCAAATGCAATAGAATAGCAATCTGAGCACATTCGCGCATAAATAAAATGACCACAATTTTCTCCAAAACTATAACAGATGCAAACTTGACCTGTGTGGTGGAGATGAGATTTGATAAAGTAAGTGGAAATCCAGTAAAAGTTTCATTTGGCTACTTTGCACTCTCGAGATAATCGTCACCATGTGCCAAATGCAATAGAATAGCAATCTGAGCACATTCGCGCATAAATGAAATGACCACAATTTTCTCCAAAACTATAACAGATGCAAACTTGTCCTGTGTGGTGGAGATGAGATTTGATAAAGTAAGTGGAAATCCAGTAAAAGTTTCATTTGGCTACTTTGCACTCTCGAGATAATCGTCACCATGTGCCAAATGCAATAGAATAGCAATCTGAACACATTTGCGCATAAATGAAATGACCACAATTTTCTCAAAAACTATAACAGATGCAAACTTGTCCTGTGTGGTGGAGATGAGATTTGATAAAGTAAGTGGAAATCCAGTAAAAGTTTCATTTGGCTACTTTGCACTCTCGAGATAATCGTCACCATGTGCCAAATGCAATAGAATAGCAATCTGAACACATTCGCGCATAAATGAAATGACCACAATTTTCTCCAAAACTATAACAGATGCAAACTTGTCCTGTGTGGTGGAGATGAGATTTGATAAAGTAAGTGGAAATCCAGTAAAAGTTTCATTTGGCTACTTTGCACTCTCGAGATAATCGTCACCATGTGCCAAATGCAATAGAATAGCAATCTGAGCACATTCGCGCATAAATAAAATGACCACAATTTTCTCCAAAACTATAACAGATGCAAACTTGACCTGTGTGGTGGAGATGAGATTTGATAAAGTAAGTGGAAATCCAGTAAAAGTTTCATTTGGCTACTTTGCACTCTCGAGATAATCGTCACCATGTGCCAAATGCAATAGAATAGCAATCTGAACACATTCGCGCATAACTGAAATGACCACAATTTTCTCCAAAACTATAACAGATGCAAACTTGTCCTGTGTGGTGGAGATGAGATTTGATAAAGTAAGTGGAAATCCAGTAAAAGTTTCATTTGGCTACTTTGCACTCTCGAGATAATCGTCACCATGTGCCAAATGCAATAGAATAGCAATCTGAGCACATTCGCGCATAAATGAAATGACCACAATTTTCTCAAAAACTATAACAGATGCAAACTTGTCCTGTGTGGTGGAGATGAGATTTGATAAAGTAAGTGGAAATCCAGTAAAAGTTTCATTTGGCTACTTTGCACTCTCGAGATAATCGTCACCATGTGCCAAATGCAATAGAATAGCAATCTGAGCACATTCGCGCATAAATGAAATGACCACAATTTTCTCAAAAACTATAACAGATGCAAACTTGTCCTGTGTGGTGGAGATGAGATTTGATAAAGTAAGTGGAAATCCAGTAAAAGTTTCATTTGGCTACTTTGCACTCTCGAGATAATCGTCACCATGTGCCAAATGCAATAGAATAGCAATCTGAGCACATTCGCGCATAAATGAAATGACCACAATTTTCTCAAAAACTATAACAGATGCAAACTTGTCCTGTGTGGTGGAGATGAGATTTGATAAAGTAAGTGGAAATCCAGTAAAAGTTTCATTTGGCTACTTTGCACTCTCGAGATAATCGTCACCATGTGCCAAATGCAATAGAATAGCAATCTAAGCACATTCGCGCATAAATGAAATGACCACAATTTTCTCAAAAACTATAACAGATGCAAACTTGTCCTGTGTGGTGGAGATGAGATTTGATAAAGTAAGTGGAAATCCAGTAAAAGTTTCATTTGGCTACTTTGCACTCTCGAGATAATCGTCACCATGTGCCAAATGCAATAGAATATCAATCTGAACACATTCGCGCATATATGAAATGACCACAATTTTCTCCAAAACTATAACAGATGCAAACTTGTCCTGTGTGGTGGAGATGAGATTTGATAAAGTAAGTGGAAATCCAGTAAAAGTTTCATTTGGCTACTTTGCACTCTCGAGATAATCGTCACCATGAGCCAAATGCAATAGAATAGCAATCTGAGCACATTCGCGCATAAATGAAATGACCACAATTTTCTCAAAAACTATAACAGATGCAAACTTGTCCTGTGTGGTGGAGATGAGATTTGATAAAGTAAGTGGAAATCCAGTAAAAGTTTCATTTGGCTACTTTGCACTCTCGAGATAATCGTCACCATGTGCCAAATGCAATAGAATAGCAATCTGAGCACATTCGCGCATAAATAAAATGACCACAATTTTCTCCAAAACTATAACAGATGCAAACTTGACCTGTGTGGTGGAGATGAGATTTGATAAAGTAAGTGGAAATCCAGTAAAAGTTTCATTTGGCTACTTTGCACTCTCGAGATAATCGTCACCATGTGCCAAATGCAATAGAATAGCAATCTGAGCACATTCGCGCATAAATGAAATGACCACAATTTTCTCCAAAACTATAACAGATGCAAACTTGTCCTGTGTGGTGGAGATGAGATTTGATAAAGTAAGTGGAAATCCAGTAAAAGTTTCATTTGGCTACTTTGCACTCTCGAGATAATCGTCACCATGTGCCAAATGCAATAGAATAGCAATCTGAACACATTTGCGCATAAATGAAATGACCACAATTTTCTCAAAAACTATAACAGATGCAAACTTGTCCTGTGTGGTGGAGATGAGATTTGATAAAGTAAGTGGAAATCCAGTAAAAGTTTCATTTGGCTACTTTGCACTCTCGAGATAATCGTCACCATGTGCCAAATGCAATAGAATAGCAATCTGAACACATTCGCGCATAAATGAAATGACCACAATTTTCTCCAAAACTGTAACAGATGCAAACTTGTCCTGTGTGGTGGAGATGAGATTTGATAAAGTAAGTGGAAATCCAGTAAAAGTTTCATTTGGCTACTTTGCACTCTCGAGATAATCGTCACCATGTGCCAAATGCAATAGAATAGCAATCTGAGCACATTCGCGCATAAATAAAATGACCACAATTTTCTCCAAAACTATAACAGATGCAAACTTGACCTGTGTGGTGGAGATGAGATTTGATAAAGTAAGTGGAAATCCAGTAAAAGTTTCATTTGGCTACTTTGCACTCTCGAGATAATCGTCACCATGTGCCAAATGCAATAGAATAGCAATCTGAGCACATTCGCGCATAAATGAAATGACCACAATTTTCTCCAAAACTATAACAGATGCAAACTTGTCCTGTGTGGTGGAGATGAGATTTGATAAAGTAAGTGGAAATCCAGTAAAAGTTTCTTTTGGCTACTTTGCACTCTCGAGATAATCGTCACCATGAGCCAAATGCAATAGAATAGCAATCTGAGCACATTCGCGCATAAATGAAATGACCACAATTTTCTCAAAAACTATAACAGATGCAAACTTGTCCTGTGTGGTGGAGATGAGATTTGATAAAGTAAGTGGAAATCCAGTAAAAGTTTCATTTGGCTACTTTGCACTCTCGAGATAATCGTCACCATGTGCCAAATGCAATAGAATAGCAATCTGAGCACATTCGCGCATAAATAAAATGACCACAATTTTCTCCAAAACTATAACAGATGCAAACTTGACCTGTGTGGTGGAGATGAGATTTGATAAAGTAAGTGGAAATCCAGTAAAAGTTTCATTTGGCTACTTTGCACTCTCGAGATAATCGTCACCATGTGCCAAATGCAATAGAATAGCAATCTGAGCACATTCGCGCATAAATGAAATGACCACAATTTTCTCCAAAACTATAACAGATGCAAACTTGTCCTGTGTGGTGGAGATGAGATTTGATAAAGTAAGTGGAAATCCAGTAAAAGTTTCATTTGGCTACTTTGCACTCTCGAGATAATCGTCACCATGTGCCAAATGCAATAGAATAGCAATCTGAACACATTTGCGCATAAATGAAATGACCACAATTTTCTCAAAAACTATAACAGATGCAAACTTGTCCTGTGTGGTGGAGATGAGATTTGATAAAGTAAGTGGAAATCCAGTAAAAGTTTCATTTGGCTACTTTGCACTCTCGAGATAATCGTCACCATGTGCCAAATGCAATAGAATAGCAATCTGAACACATTCGCGCATAAATGAAATGACCACAATTTTCTCCAAAACTATAACAGATGCAAACTTGTCCTGTGTGGTGGAGATGAGATTTGATAAAGTAAGTGGAAATCCAGTAAAAGTTTCATTTGGCTACTTTGCACTCTCGAGATGATCGTCACCATGTGCCAAATGCAATAGAATAGCAATCTGAGCACATTCGCGCATAAATAAAATGACCACAATTTTCTCCAAAACTATAACAGATGCAAACTTGACCTGTGTGGTGGAGATGAGATTTGATAAAGTAAGTGGAAATCCAGTAAAAGTTTCATTTGGCTACTTTGCACTCTCGAGATAATCGTCACCATGTGCCAAATGCAATAGAATAGCAATCTGAACACATTCGCGCATAACTGAAATGACCACAATTTTCTCCAAAACTATAACAGATGCAAACTTGTCCTGTGTGGTGGAGATGAGATTTGATAAAGTAAGTGGAAATCCAGTAAAAGTTTCATTTGGCTACTTTGCACTCTCGAGATAATCGTCACCATGTGCCAAATGCAATAGAATAGCAATCTGAGCACATTCGCGCATAAATGAAATGACCACAATTTTCTCAAAAACTATAACAGATGCAAACTTGTCCTGTGTGGTGGAGATGAGATTTGATAAAGTAAGTGGAAATCCAGTAAAAGTTTCATTTGGCTACTTTGCACTCTCGAGATAATCGTCACCATGTGCCAAATGCAATAGAATAGCAATCTGAGCACATTCGCGCATAAATGAAATGACCACAATTTTCTCAAAAACTATAACAGATGCAAACTTGTCCTGTGTGGTGGAGATGAGATTTGATAAAGTAAGTGGAAATCCAGTAAAAGTTTCATTTGGCTACTTTGCACTCTCGAGATAATCGTCACCATGTGCCAAATGCAATAGAATAGCAATCTGAGCACATTCGCGCATAAATGAAATGACCACAATTTTCTCAAAAACTATAACAGATGCAAACTTGTCCTGTGTGGTGGAGATGAGATTTGATAAAGTAAGTGGAAATCCAGTAAAAGTTTCATTTGGCTACTTTGCACTCTCGAGATAATCGTCACCATGTGCCAAATGCAATAGAATAGCAATCTAAGCACATTCGCGCATAAATGAAATGACCACAATTTTCTCAAAAACTATAACAGATGCAAACTTGTCCTGTGTGGTGGAGATGAGATTTGATAAAGTAAGTGGAAATCCAGTAAAAGTTTCATTTGGCTACTTTGCACTCTCGAGATAATCGTCACCATGTGCCAAATGCAATAGAATATCAATCTGAACACATTCGCGCATATATGAAATGACCACAATTTTCTCCAAAACTATAACAGATGCAAACTTGTCCTGTGTGGTGGAGATGAGATTTGATAAAGTAAGTGGAAATCCAGTAAAAGTTTCATTTGGCTACTTTGCACTCTCGAGATAATCGTCACCATGAGCCAAATGCAATAGAATAGCAATCTGAGCACATTCGCGCATAAATGAAATGACCACAATTTTCTCAAAAACTATAACAGATGCAAACTTGTCCTGTGTGGTGGAGATGAGATTTGATAAAGTAAGTGGAAATCCAGTAAAAGTTTCATTTGGCTACTTTGCACTCTCGAGATAATCGTCACCATGTGCCAAATGCAATAGAATAGCAATCTGAGCACATTCGCGCATAAATAAAATGACCACAATTTTCTCCAAAACTATAACAGATGCAAACTTGACCTGTGTGGTGGAGATGAGATTTGATAAAGTAAGTGGAAATCCAGTAAAAGTTTCATTTGGCTACTTTGCACTCTCGAGATAATCGTCACCATGTGCCAAATGCAATAGAATAGCAATCTGAGCACATTCGCGCATAAATGAAATGACCACAATTTTCTCCAAAACTATAACAGATGCAAACTTGTCCTGTGTGGTGGAGATGAGATTTGATAAAGTAAGTGGAAATCCAGTAAAAGTTTCATTTGGCTACTTTGCACTCTCGAGATAATCGTCACCATGTGCCAAATGCAATAGAATAGCAATCTGAACACATTTGCGCATAAATGAAATGACCACAATTTTCTCAAAAACTATAACAGATGCAAACTTGTCCTGTGTGGTGGAGATGAGATTTGATAAAGTAAGTGGAAATCCAGTAAAAGTTTCATTTGGCTACTTTGCACTCTCGAGATAATCGTCACCATGTGCCAAATGCAATAGAATAGCAATCTGAACACATTCGCGCATAAATGAAATGACCACAATTTTCTCCAAAACTGTAACAGATGCAAACTTGTCCTGTGTGGTGGAGATGAGATTTGATAAAGTAAGTGGAAATCCAGTAAAAGTTTCATTTGGCTACTTTGCACTCTCGAGATAATCGTCACCATGTGCCAAATGCAATAGAATAGCAATCTGAGCACATTCGCGCATAAATAAAATGACCACAATTTTCTCCAAAACTATAACAGATGCAAACTTGACCTGTGTGGTGGAGATGAGATTTGATAAAGTAAGTGGAAATCCAGTAAAAGTTTCATTTGGCTACTTTGCACTCTCGAGATAATCGTCACCATGTGCCAAATGCAATAGAATAGCAATCTGAGCACATTCGCGCATAAATGAAATGACCACAATTTTCTCCAAAACTATAACAGATGCAAACTTGTCCTGTGTGGTGGAGATGAGATTTGATAAAGTAAGTGGAAATCCAGTAAAAGTTTCATTTGGCTACTTTGCACTCTCGAGATAATCGTCACCATGTGCCAAATGCAATAGAATAGCAATCTGAACACATTCGCGCATAAATGAAATGACCACAATTTTCTCAAAAACTATAACAGATGCAAACTTGTCCTGTGTGGTGGAGATGAGATTTGATAAAGTAAGTGGAAATCCAGTAAAAGTTTCATTTGGCTACTTTGCACTCTCGAGATAATCGTCACCATGTGCCAAATGCAATAGAATAGCAATCTGAACACATTCGCGCATAAATGAAATGACCACAATTTTCTCCAAAACTATAACAGATGCAAACTTGTCCTGTGTGGTGGAGATGAGATTTGATAAAGTAAGTGGAAATCCAGTAAAAGTTTCATTTCGCTACTTTGCACTCTCGAGATAATCGTCACCATGTGCCAAATGCAATAGAATAGCAATCTGAGCACATTCGCGCATAAATAAAATGACCACAATTTTCTCCAAAACTATAACAGATGCAAACTTGTCCTGTGTGGTGGAGATGAGATTTGATAAAGTAAGTGGAAATCCAGTAAAAGTTTCATTTGGCTACTTTGCACTCTCGAGATAATCGTCACCATGTGCCAAATGCAATAGAATAGCAATCTGAGCACATTCGCGCATAAATGAAATGACCACAATTTTCTCCAAAACTATAACAGATGCAAACTTGTCCTGTGTGGTGGAGATGAGATTTGATAAAGTAAGTGGAAATCCAGTAAAAGTTTCATTTGGCTACTTTGCACTCTCGAGATAATCGTCACCATGTGCCAAATGCAATAGAATAGCAATCTGAACACATTCGCGCATAAATGAAATGACCACAATTTTCTCCAAAACTATAACAGATGCAAACTTGTCCTGTGTGGTGGAGATGAGATTTGATAAAGTAAGTGGAAATCCAGTAAAAGTTTCATTTGGCTACTTTGCACTCTCGAGATAATCGTCACCATGTGCCAAATGCAATAGAATATCAATCTGAACACATTCACGCATATATGAAATGACCACAATTTTCTCCAAAACTATAACAGATGCAAACTTGTCCTGTGTGGTGGAGATGAGATTTGATAAAGTAAGTGGAAATCCAGTAAAAGTTTCATTTGGCTACTTTGCACTCTCGAGATAATCGTCACCATGTGCCAAATGCAATAGAATAGCAATCTGAACACATTCGCGCATAAATGAAATGACCACAATTTTCTCCAAAACTATAACAGATGCAAACTTGTCCTGTGTGGTGGAGATGAGATTTGATAAAGTAAGTGGAAATCCAGTAAAAGTTTCATTTGGCTACTTTGCACTCTCGAGATAATCGTCACCATGTGCCAAATGCAATAGAATAGCAATCTGAACACATTCGCGCATAAATGAAATGACCACAATTTTCTCCAAAACTATAACAGATGCAAACTTGTCCTGTGTGGTGGAGATGAGATTTGATAAAGTAAGTGGAAATCCAGTAAAAGTTTCATTTGGCTACTTTGCACTCTCGAGATAATCGTCACCATGTGCCAAATGCAATAGAATAGCAATCTGAACACATTCGCGCATAAATGAAATGACCACAATTTTCTCCAAAACTATAACAGATGCAAACTTGTCCTGTGTGGTGGAGATGAGATTTGATAAAGTAAGTGGAAATCTAGTAAAAGTTTCATTTGGCTACTTTGCACTCTCGAGATAATCGTCACCATGTGCCAAATGCAATAGAATAGCAATCTGAGCACATTCGCGCATAAATGAAATGACCACAATTTTCTCAAAAACTATAACAGATGCAAACTTGTCCTGTGTGGTGGAGATGAGATTTGATAAAGTAAGTGGAAATACAGTAAAAGTTTCATTTGGCTACTTTGCACTCTCGAGATAATCGTCACCATGTGCCAAATGCAATAGAATAGCAATCTGAGCACATTCGCGCATAAATGAAATGACCACAATTTTCTCCAAAACTATAACAGATGCAAACTTGTCCTGTGTGGTGGAGATGAGATTTGATAAAGTAAGTGGAAATCCAGTAAAAGTTTCATTTGGCTACTTTGCACTCTCGAGATAATCGTCACCATGTGCCAAATGCAATAGAATATCAATCTGAACACATTCGCGCATATATGAAATGACCACAATTTTCTCCAAAACTATAACAGATGCAAACTTGTCCTGTGTGGTGGAGATGAGATTTGATAAAGTAAGTGGAAATCCAGTAAAAGTTTCATTTGGCTACTTTGCACTCTCGAGATAATCGTCACCATGTGCCAAATGCAATAGAATAGCAATCTGAGCACATTCGCGCATAAATGAAATGACCACAATTTTCTCAAAAACTATAACAGATGCAAACTTGTCCTGTGTGGTGGAGATGAGATTTGATAAAGTAAGTGGAAATCCAGTAAAAGTTTCATTTGGCTACTTTGCACTCTCGAGATAATCGTCACCATGTGCCAAATGCAATAGAATAGCAATCTGAACACATTCGCGCATAAATGAAATGACCACAATTTTCTCCAAAACTATAACAGATGCAAACTTGTCCTGTGTGGTGGAGATGAGATTTGATAAAGTAAGTGGAAATCCAGTAAAAGTTTCATTTGGCTACTTTGCACTCTCGAGATAATCGTCACCATGTGCTAAATGCAATAGAATAGCAATCTGAACACATTCGCGCATAAATGAAATGACCACAATTTTCTCCAAAACTATAACAGATGCAAACTTGTCCTGTGTGGTGGAGATGAGATTTGATAAAGTAAGTGGAAATCCAGTAAAAGTTTCATTTGGCTACTTTGCACTCTCGAGATAATCGTCACCATGTGCCAAATGCAATAGAATAGCAATCTGAACACATTCGCGCATAAATGAAATGACCACAATTTTCTCCAAAACTATAACAGATGCAAACTTGTCCTGTGTGGTGGAGATGAGATTTGATAAAGTAAGTGGAAATCCAGTAAAAGTTTCATTTGGCTACTTTGCACTCTCGAGATAATCGTCACCATGTGCCAAATGCAATAGAATATCAATCTGAACACATTCGCGCATATATGAAATGACCACAATTTTCTCCAAAACTATAACAGATGCAAACTTGTCCTGTGTGGTGGAGATGAGATTTGATAAAGTAAGTGGAAATCCAGTAAAAGTTTCATTTGGCTACTTTGCACTCTCGAGATAATCGTCACCATGTGCCAAATGCAATAGAATAGCAATCTGAACACATTCGCGCATAAATGAAATGACCACAATTTTCTCCAAAACTATAACAGATGCAAACTTGTCCTGTGTGGTGGAGATGAGATTTGATAAAGTAAGTGGAAATCCAGTAAAAGTTTCATTTGGCTACTTTGCACTCTCGAGATAATCGTCACCATGTGCCAAATGCAATAGAATAGCAATCTGAACACATTCGCGCATAACTGAAATGACCACAATTTTCTCCAAAACTATAACAGATGCAAACTTGTCCTGTGTGGTGGAGATGAGATTTGATAAAGTAAGTGGAAATCCAGTAAAAGTTTCATTTGGCTACTTTGCACTCTCGAGATAATCGTCACCATGTGCCAAATGCAATAGAATAGCAATCTGAGCACATTCGCGCATAAATGAAATGACCACAATTTTCTCAAAAACTATAACAGATGCAAACTTGTCCTGTGTGGTGGAGATGAGATTTGATAAAGTAAGTGGAAATCCAGTAAAAGTTTCATTTGGCTACTTTGCACTCTCGAGATAATTGTCACCATGTGCCAAATGCAATAGAATAGCAATCTGAGCACATTCGCGCATAAATGAAATGACCACAATTTTCTCAAAAACTATAACAGATGCAAACTTGTCCTGTGTGGTGGAGATGAGATTTGATAAAGTAAGTGGAAATCCAGTAAAAGTTTCATTTGGCTACTTTGCACTCTCGAGATAATCGTCACCATGTGCCAAATGCAATAGAATAGCAATCTGAGCACATTCGCGCATAAATGAAATGACCACAATTTTCTCAAAAACTATAACAGATGCAAACTTGTCCTGTGTGGTGGAGATGAGATTTGATAAAGTAAGTGGAAATCCAGTAAAAGTTTCATTTGGCTATGCACTCTCGAGATAATCGTCACCATGTGCCAAATGCAATAGAATAGCAATCTAAGCACATTCGCGCATAAATGAAATGACCACAATTTTCTCAAAAACTATAACAGATGCAAACTTGTCCTGTGTGGTGGAGATGAGATTTGATAAAGTAAGTGGAAATCCAGTAAAAGTTTCATTTGGCTACTTTGCACTCTCGAGATAATCGTCACCATGTGCCAAATGCAATAGAATATCAATCTGAACACATTCGCGCATATATGAAATGACCACAATTTTCTCCAAAACTATAACAGATGCAAACTTGTCCTGTGTGGTGGAGATGAGATTTGATAAAGTAAGTGGAAATCCAGTAAAAGTTTCATTTGGCTACTTTGCACTCTCGAGATAATCGTCACCATGAGCCAAATGCAATAGAATAGCAATCTGAGCACATTCGCGCATAAATGAAATGACCACAATTTTCTCAAAAACTATAACAGATGCAAACTTGTCCTGTGTGGTGGAGATGAGATTTGATAAAGTAAGTGGAAATCCAGTAAAAGTTTCATTTGGCTACTTTGCACTCTCGAGATAATCGTCACCATGTGCCAAATGCAATAGAATAGCAATCTGAGCACATTTGCGCATAAATAAAATGACCACAATTTTCTCCAAAACTATAACAGATGCAAACTTGACCTGTGTGGTGGAGATGAGATTTGATAAAGTAAGTGGAAATCCAGTAAAAGTTTCATTTGGCTACTTTGCACTCTCGAGATAATCGTCACCATGTGCCAAATGCAATAGAATAGCAATCTGAGCACATTCGCGCATAAATGAAATGACCACAATTTTCTCCAAAACTATAACAGATGCAAACTTGTCCTGTGTGGTGGAGATGAGATTTGATAAAGTAAGTGGAAATCCAGTAAAAGTTTCATTTGGCTACTTTGCACTCTCGAGATAATCGTCACCATGTGCCAAATGCAATAGAATAGCAATCTGAACACATTTGCGCATAAATGAAATGACCACAATTTTCTCAAAAACTATAACAGATGCAAACTTGTCCTGTGTGGTGGAGATGAGATTTGATAAAGTAAGTGGAAATCCAGTAAAAGTTTCATTTGGCTACTTTGCACTCTCGAGATAATCGTCACCATGTGCCAAATGCAATAGAATAGCAATCTGAACACATTCGCGCATAAATGAAATGACCACAATTTTCTCCAAAACTATAACAGATGCAAACTTGTCCTGTGTGGTGGAGATGAGATTTGATAAAGTAAGTGGAAATCCAGTAAAAGTTTCATTTGGCTACTTTGCACTCTCGAGATAATCGTCACCATGTGCCAAATGCAATAGAATAGCAATCTGAGCACATTCGCGCATAAATAAAATGACCACAATTTTCTCCAAAACTATAACAGATGCAAACTTGACCTGTGTGGTGGAGATGAGATTTGATAAAGTAAGTGGAAATCCAGTAAAAGTTTCATTTGGCTACTTTGCACTCTGGAGATAATCGTCACCATGTGCCAAATGCAATAGAATAGCAATCTGAGCACATTCGCGCATAAATGAAATGACCACAATTTTCTCCAAAACTATAACAGATGCAAACTTGTCCTGTGTGGTGGAGATGAGATTTGATAAAGTAAGTGGAAATCCAGTAAAAGTTTCATTTGGCTACTTTGCACTCTCGAGATAATCGTCCACCATGTGCCAAATGCAATAGAATAGCAATCTGAACACATTCGCGCATAAATGAAATGACCACAATTTTCTCAAAAACTATAACAGATGCAAACTTGTCCTGTGTGGTGGAGATGAGATTTGATAAAGTAAGTGGAAATCCAGTAAAAGTTTCATTTGGCTACTTTGCACTCTCGAGATAATCGTCACCATGTGCCAAATGCAATAGAATAGCAATCTGAACACATTCGCGCATAAATGAAATGACCACAATTTTCTCCAAAACTATAACAGATGCAAACTTGTCCTGTGTGGTGGAGATGAGATTTGATAAAGTAAGTGGAAATCCAGTAAAAGTTTCATTTCGCTACTTTGCACTCTCGAGATAATCGTCACCATGTGCCAAATGCAATAGAATAGCAATCTGAGCACATTCGCGCATAAATAAAATGACCACAATTTTCTCCAAAACTATAACAGATGCAAACTTGTCCTGTGTGGTGGAGATGAGATTTGATAAAGTAAGTGGAAATCCAGTAAAAGTTTCATTTGGCTACTTTGCACTCTCGAGATAATCGTCACCATGTGCCAAATGCAATAGAATAGCAATCTGAGCACATTCGCGCATAAATGAAATGACCACAATTTTCTCCAAAACTATAACAGATGCAAACTTGTCCTGTGTGGTGGAGATGAGATTTGATAAAGTAAGTGGAAATCCAGTAAAAGTTTCATTTGGCTACTTTGCACTCTCGAGATAATCGTCACCATGTGCCAAATGCAATAGAATAGCAATCTGAACACATTCGCGCATAAATGAAATGACCACAATTTTCTCCAAAACTATAACAGATGCAAACTTGTCCTGTGTGGTGGAGATGAGATTTGATAAAGTAAGTGGAAATCCAGTAAAAGTTTCATTTGGCTACTTTGCACTCTCGAGATAATCGTCACCATGTGCCAAATGCAATAGAATATCAATCTGAACACATTCACGCATATATGAAATGACCACAATTTTCTCCAAAACTATAACAGATGCAAACTTGTCCTGTGTGGTGGAGATGAGATTTGATAAAGTAAGTGGAAATCCAGTAAAAGTTTCATTTGGCTACTTTGCACTCTCGAGATAATCGTCACCATGTGCCAAATGCAATAGAATAGCAATCTGAACACATTCGCGCATAAATGAAATGACCACAATTTTCTCCAAAACTATAACAGATGCAAACTTGTCCTGTGTGGTGGAGATGAGATTTGATAAAGTAAGTGGAAATCCAGTAAAAGTTTCATTTGGCTACTTTGCACTCTCGAGATAATCGTCACCATGTGCCAAATGCAATAGAATAGCAATCTGAACACATTCGCGCATAAATGAAATGACCACAATTTTCTCCAAACTATAACAGATGCAAACTTGTCCTGTGTGGTGGAGATGAGATTTGATAAAGTAAGTGGAAATCCAGTAAAAGTTTCATTGGCTACTTTGCACTCTCGAGATAATCGTCACCATGTGCCAAATGCAATAGAATAGCAATCTGAACACATTCGCGCATAAATGAAATGACCACAATTTTCTCCAAAACTATAACAGATGCAAACTTGTCCTGTGTGGTGGAGATGAGATTTGATAAAGTAAGTGGAAATCCAGTAAAAGTTTCATTTGGCTACTTTGCACTCTCGAGATAATCGTCACCATGTGCCAAATGCAATAGAATAGCAATCTGAGCACATTCGCGCATAAATGAAATGACCACAATTTTCTCAAAAACTATAACAGATGCAAACTTGTCCTGTGTGGTGGAGATGAGATTTGATAAAGTAAGTGGAAATACAGTAAAAGTTTCATTTGGCTACTTTGCACTCTCGAGATAATCGTCACCATGTGCCAAATGCAATAGAATAGCAATCTGAGCACATTCGCGCATAAATGAAATGACCACAATTTTCTCCAAAACTATAACAGATGCAAACTTGTCCTGTGTGGTGGAGATGAGATTTGATAAAGTAAGTGGAAATCCAGTAAAAGTTTCATTTGGCTACTTTGCACTCTCGAGATAATCGTCACCATGTGCCAAATGCAATAGAATATCAATCTGAACACATTCGCGCATATATGAAATGACCACAATTTTCTCCAAAACTATAACAGATGCAAACTTGTCCTGTGTGGTGGAGATGAGATTTGATAAAGTAAGTGGAAATCCAGTAAAAGTTTCATTTGGCTACTTTGCACTCTCGAGATAATCGTCACCATGTGCCAAATGCAATAGAATAGCAATCTGAGCACATTCGCGCATAAATGAAATGACCACAATTTTCTCAAAAACTATAACAGATGCAAACTTGTCCTGTGTGGTGGAGATGAGATTTGATAAAGTAAGTGGAAATCCAGTAAAAGTTTCATTTGGCTACTTTGCACTCTCGAGATAATCGTCACCATGTGCCAAATGCAATAGAATAGCAATCTGAACACATTCGCGCATAAATGAAATGACCACAATTTTCTCCAAAACTATAACAGATGCAAACTTGTCCTGTGTGGTGGAGATGAGATTTGATAAAGTAAGTGGAAATCCAGTAAAAGTTTCATTTGGCTACTTTGCACTCTCGAGATAATCGTCACCATGTGCTAAATGCAATAGAATAGCAATCTGAACACATTCGCGCATAAATGAAATGACCACAATTTTCTCCAAAACTATAACAGATGCAAACTTGTCCTGTGTGGTGGAGATGAGATTTGATAAAGTAAGTGGAAATCCAGTAAAAGTTTCATTTGGCTACTTTGCACTCTCGAGATAATCGTCACCATGTGCCAAATGCAATAGAATAGCAATCTGAACACATTCGCGCATAAATGAAATGACCACAATTTTCTCCAAAACTATAACAGATGCAAACTTGTCCTGTGTGGTGGAGATGAGATTTGATAAAGTAAGTGGAAATCCAGTAAAAGTTTCATTTGGCTACTTTGCACTCTCGAGATAATCGTCACCATGTGCCAAATGCAATAGAATATCAATCTGAACACATTCGCGCATATATGAAATGACCACAATTTTCTCCAAAACTATAACAGATGCAAACTTGTCCTGTGTGGTGGAGATGAGATTTGATAAAGTAAGTGGAAATCCAGTAAAAGTTTCATTTGGCTACTTTGCACTCTCGAGATAATCGTCACCATGTGCCAAATGCAATAGAATAGCAATCTGAACACATTCGCGCATAAATGAAATGACCACAATTTTCTCCAAAACTATAACAGATGCAAACTTGTCCTGTGTGGTGGAGATGAGATTTGATAAAGTAAGTAAAAATCCAGTAAAAGTTTCATTTGGCTACTTTGCACTCTCGAGATAATCGTCACCATGTGCCAAATGCAATAGAATAGCAATCTGAACACATTCGCGCATAAATGAAATGACCACAATTTTCTCCAAAACTATAACAGATGCAAACTTGTCCTGTGTGGTGGAGATGAGATTTGATAAAGTAAGTGGAAATTCAGTAAAAGTTTCATTTGGCTACTTTGCACTCTCGAGATAATCGTCACCATGTGCCAAATGCAATAGAATAGCAATCTGAACACATTCGCGCATAAATGAAATGACCACAATTTTCTCCAAAACTATAACAGATGCAAACTTGTCCTGTGTGGTGGAGATGAGATTTGATAAAGTAAGTGGAAATCCAGTAAAAGTTTCATTTGGCTACTTTGCACTCTCGAGATAATCGTCACCATGTGCCAAATGCAATAGAATAGCAATCTGAGCACATTCGCGCATAAATGAAATGACCACAATTTTCTCAAAAACTATAACAGATGCAAACTTGTCCTGTGTGGTGGAGATGAGATTTGATAAAGTAAGTGGAAATACAGTAAAAGTTTCATTTGGCTACTTTGCACTCTCGAGATAATCGTCACCATGTGCCAAATGCAATAGAATAGCAATTTGAGCACATTCGCGCATAAATGAAATGACCACAATTTTCTCCAAAACTATAACAGATGCAAACTTGTCCTGTGTGGTGGAGATGAGATTTGATAAAGTAAGTGGAAATCCAGTAAAAGTTTCATTTGGCTACTTTGCACTCTCGAGATAATCGTCACCATGTGCCAAATGCAATAGAATAGCAATCTGAACACATTCGCGCATAAATGAAATGACCACAATTTTCTCCAAAACTATAACAGATGCAAACTTGTCCTGTGTGGTGGAGATGAGATTTGATAAAGTAAGTGGAAATCCAGTAAAAGTTTCATTTGGCTACTTTGCACTCTCGAGATAATCGTCACCATGTGCCAAATGCAATAGAATAGCAATCTGAGCACATTCGCGCATAAATGAAATGACCACAATTTTCTCAAAAACTATAACAGATGCAAACTTGTCCTGTGTGGTGGAGATGAGATTTGATAAAGTAAGTGGAAATACAGTAAAAGTTTCATTTGGCTACTTTGCACTCTCGAGATAATCGTCACCATGTGCCAAATGCAATAGAATAGCAATTTGAGCACATTCGCGCATAAATGAAATGACCACAATTTTCTCAAAAACTATAACAGATGCAAACTTGTCCTGTGTGGTGGAGATGAGATTTGATAAAGTAAGTGGAAATCCAGTAAAAGTTTCATTTGGCTACTTTGCACTCTCGAGATAATCGTCACCATGTGCCAAATGCAATAGAATAGCAATCTGAGCACATTCGCGCATAAATGAAATGACCACAATTTTCTCAAAAACTATAACAGATGCAAACTTGTCCTGTATGGTGGAGATGAGATTTGATAAAGTAAGTGGAAATCCAGTAAACGTTTCATTTGGCTACTTTGCACTCTCGAGATAATCGTCACCATGTGCCAAATGCAATAGAATAGCAATCTGAGCACATTCGCGCATAAATGAAATGACCACAATTTTCTCCAAAACTATAACAGATGCAAACTTGTCCTGTGTGGTGGAGATGAGATTTGATAAAGTAAGTGGAAATCCAGTAAAAGTTTCATTTGGCTACTTTGCACTCTCGAGATAATCGTCACCATGTGCCAAATGCAATAGAATAGCAATCTGAGCACATTCGCGCATAAATGAAATGATCACAATTTTCTCAAAAACTATAACAGATGCAAACTTGTCCTGTGTGGTGGAGATGAGATTTGATAAAGTAAGTGGAAATCCAGTAAAAGTTTCATTTGGCTACTTTGCACTCTCGAGATAATCGTCACCATGTGCCAAATGCAATAGAATAGCAATCTGAGCACATTCGCGCATAAATGAAATGACAACAATTTTCTCAAAAACTATAACAGATGCAAACTTGTCCTGTGTGGTGGAGATGAGATTTGATAAAGTAAGTGGAAATCCAGTAAAAGTTTCATTTGGCTACTTTGCACTCTCGAGATAATCGTCACCATGTGCCAAATGCAATAGAATAGCAATCTGAACACATTCGCGCATAAATGAAATGACCACAATTTTCTCCAAAACTATAACAGATGCAAACTTGTCCTGTGTGGTGGAGATGAGATTTGATAAAGTAAGTGGAAATCCAGTAAAAGTTTCATTTGGCTACTTTGCACTCTCGAGATAATCGTCACCATGTGCTAAATGCAATAGAATAGCAATCTGAACACATTCGCGCATAAATGAAATGACCACAATTTTCTCCAAAACTATAACAGATGCAAACTTGTCCTGTGTGGTGGAGATGAGATTTGATAAAGTAAGTGGAAATCCAGTAAAAGTTTCATTTGGCTACTTTGCACTCTCGAGATAATCGTCACCATGTGCCAAATGCAATAAAATATCAATCTGAACACATTCGCGCATATATGAAATGACCACAATTTTCTCCAAAACTATAACAGATGCAAACTTGTCCTGTGTGGTGGAGATGAGATTTGATAAAGTAAGTGGAAATCCAGTAAAAGTTTCATTTGGCTACTTTGCACTCTCGAGATAATCGTCACCATGTGCCAAATGCAATAGAATAGCAATCTGAACACATTCGCGCATAAATGAAATTACCACAATTTTCTCCAAAACTATAACAGATGCAAACTTGTCCTGTGTGGTGGAGATGAGATTTGATAAAGTAAGTGGAAATCCAGTAAAAGTTTCATTTGGCTACTTTGCACTCTCGAGATAATCGTCACCATGTGCCAAATGCAATAGAATAGCAATCTGAGCACATTCGCGCATAAATGAAATGACCACAATTTTCTCAAAAACTATAACAGATGCAAACTTGTCCTGTGTGGTGGAGATGAGATTTGATAAAGTAAGTGGAAATCCAGTAAAAGTTTCATTTGGCTACTTTGCACTCTCGAGATAATCGTCACCATGTGCCAAATGCAATAGAATAGCAATCTGAGCACATTCGCGCATAAATGAAATGACCACAATTTTCTCCAAAACTATAGCAGATGCAAACTTGTCCTGTGTGGTGGAGATGAGATTTGATAAAGTAAGTGGAAATCCAGTAAAAGTTTCATTTGGCTACTTTGCACTCTCGAGATAATCGTCACCATGTGCCAAATGCAATAGAATATCAATCTGAACACATTCGCGCATATATGAAATGACCACAATTTTCTCCAAAACTATAACAGATGCAAACTTGTCCTGTGTGGTGGAGATGAGATTTGATAAAGTAAGTGAAAATCCAGTAAAAGTTTCATTTGGCTACTTTGCACTCTCGAGATAATCGTCACCATGTGCCAAATGCAATAGAATAGCAATCTGAACACATTCGCGCATAAATGAAATGACCACAATTTTCTCCAAAACTATAACAGATGCAAACTTGTCCTGTGTGGTGGAGATGAGATTTGATAAAGTAAGTGGAAATCCAGTAAAAGTTTCATTTGGCTACTTTGCACTCTCGAGATAATCGTCACCATGTGCCAAATGCAATAGAATAGCAATCTGAACACATTCGCGCATAAATGAAATGACCACAATTTTCTCCAAAACTATAACAGATGCAAACTTGTCCTGTGTGGTGGAGATGAGATTTGATAAAGTAAGTGGAAATCCAGTAAACGTTTCATTTGGCTACTTTGCACTCTCGAGATAATCGTCACCATGTGCCAAATGCAATAGAATAGCAATCTGAGCACATTCGCGCATAAATGAAATGACCACAATTTTCTCAAAAACTATAACAGATGCAAACTTGTCCTGTGTGGTGGAGATGAGATTTGATAAAGTAAGTGGAAATCCAGTAAAAGTTTCATTTGGCTACTTTGCACTCTCGAGATAATCGTCACCATGTGCCAAATGCAATAGAATAGCAATCTGAGCACATTCGCGCATAAATGAAATGATCACAATTTTCTCAAAAACTATAACAGATGCAAACTTGTCCTGTGTGGTGGAGATGAGATTTGATAAAGGAAGTGGAAATCCAGTAAAAGTTTCATTTGGCTACTTTGCACTCTCGAGATAATCGTCACCATGTGCCAAATGCAATAGAATAGCAATCTGAGCACATTCGCGCATAAATGAAATGACCACAATTTTCTCCAAAACTATAACAGATGCAAACTTGTCCTGTGTGGTGGAGATGAGATTTGATAAAGTAAGTGGAAATCCAGTAAAAGTTTCATTTGGCTACTTTGCACTCTCGAGATAATCGTCACCATGTGCCAAATGCAATAGAATAGCAATCTGAACACATTCGCGCATAAATGAAATGACCACAATTTTCTCCAAAACTATAACAGATGCAAACTTGTCCTGTGTGGTGGAGATGAGATTTGATAAAGTAAGTGGAAATCCAGTAAAAGTTTCATTTGGCTACTTTGCACTCTCGAGATAATCGTCACCATGTGCTAAATGCAATAGAATAGCAATCTGAACACATTCGCGCATAAATGAAATGACCACAATTTTCTCCAAAACTATAACAGATGCAAACTTGTCCTGTGTGGTGGAGATGAGATTTGATAAAGTAAGTGGAAATCCAGTAAAAGTTTCATTTGGCTACTTTGCACTCTCGAGATAATCGTCACCATGTGCCAAATGCAATAAAATATCAATCTGAACACATTCGCGCATATATGAAATGACCACAATTTTCTCCAAAACTATAACAGATGCAAACTTGTCCTGTGTGGTGGAGATGAGATTTGATAAAGTAAGTGGAAATCCAGTAAAAGTTTCATTTGGCTACTTTGCACTCTCGAGATAATCGTCACCATGTGCCAAATGCAATAGAATAGCAATCTGAGCACATTCGCGCATAAATGAAATGACCACAATTTTCTCAAAAACTATAACAGATGCAAACTTGTCCTGTGTGGTGGAGATGAGATTTGATAAAGTAAGTGGAAATCCAGTAAAAGTTTCATTTGGCTACTTTGCACTCTCGAGATAATCGTCACCATGTGCCAAATGCAATAGAATAGCAATCTGAGCACATTCGCGCATAAATGAAATGACCACAATTTTCTCAAAAACTATAACAGATGCAAACTTGTCCTGTGTGGTGGAGATGAGATTTGATAAAGTAAGTGGAAATCCAGTAAAAGTTTCATTTGGCTACTTTGCACTCTCGAGATAATCGTCACCATGTGCCAAATGCAATAAAATATCAATCTGAACACATTCGCGCATATATGAAATGACCACAATTTTCTCCAAAACTATAACAGATGCAAACTTGTCCTGTGTGGTGGAGATGAGATTTGATAAAGTAAGTGGAAATCCAGTAAAAGTTTCATTTGGCTACTTTGCACTCTCGAGATAATCGTCACCATGTGCCAAATGCAATAGAATAGCAATCTGAGCACATTCGCGCATAAATGAAATGACCACAATTTTCTCAAAAACTATAACAGATGCAAACTTGTCCTGTGTGGTGGAGATGAGATTTGATAAAGTAAGTGGAAATCCAGTAAAAGTTTCATTTGGCTACTTTGCACTCTCGAGATAATCGTCACCATGTGCCAAATGCAATAGAATAGCAATCTGAGCACATTCGCGCATAAATGAAATGACCACAATTTTCTCCAAAACTATAGCAGATGCAAACTTGTCCTGTGTGGTGGAGATGAGATTTGATAAAGTAAGTGGAAATCCAGTAAAAGTTTCATTTGGCTACTTTGCACTCTCGAGATAATCGTCACCATGTGCCAAATGCAATAGAATATCAATCTGAACACATTCGCGCATATATGAAATGACCACAATTTTCTCCAAAACTATAACAGATGCAAACTTGTCCTGTGTGGTGGAGATGAGATTTGATAAAGTAAGTGGAAATCCAGTAAACGTTTCATTTGGCTACTTTGCACTCTCGAGATAATCGTCACCATGTGCCAAATGCAATAGAATAGCAATCTGAGCACATTCGCGCATAAATGAAATGACCACAATTTTCTCAAAAACTATAACAGATGCAAACTTGTCCTGTGTGGTGGAGATGAGATTTGATAAAGTAAGTGGAAATCCAGTAAAAGTTTCATTTGGCTACTTTGCACTCTCGAGATAATCGTCACCATGTGCCAAATGCAATAGAATAGCAATCTGAGCACATTCGCGCATAAATGAAATGATCACAATTTTCTCAAAAACTATAACAGATGCAAACTTGTCCTGTGTGGTGGAGATGAGATTTGATAAAGGAAGTGGAAATCCAGTAAAAGTTTCATTTGGCTACTTTGCACTCTCGAGATAATCGTCACCATGTGCCAAATGCAATAGAATATCAATCTGAACACATTCGCGCATATATGAAATGACCACAATTTTCTCCAAAACTATAACAGATGCAAACTAGTCCTGTGTGGTGGAGATGAGATTTGATAAAGTAAGTGGAAATCCAGTAAAAGTTTCATTTGGCTACTTTGCACTCTCGAGATAATCGTCACCATGTGCCAAATGCAATAGAATAGCAATCTGAGCACATTCGCGCATAAATGAAATGACCACAATTTTCTCAAAAACTATAACAGATGCAAACTTGTCCTGTGTGGTGGAGATGAGATTTGATAAAGTAAGTGGAAATCCAGTAAAAGTTTCATTTGGCTACTTTGCACTCTCGAGATAATTGTCACCATGTGCCAAATGCAATAGAATAGCAATCTGAACACATTCGCGCATAAATGAAATGACCACAATTTTCTCCAAAACTATAACAGATGCAAACTTGTCCTGTGTGGTGGAGATGAGATTTGATAAAGTAAGTGGAAATCCAGTAAAAGTTTCATTTGGCTACTTTGCACTCTCGAGATAATCGTCACCATGTGCCAAATGCAATAGAATAGCAATCTGAGCACATTCGCGCATAAATGAAATGACCACAATTTTCTCAAAAACTATAACAGATGCAAACTTGTCCTGTGTGGTGGAGATGAGATTTGATAAAGTAAGTGGAAATCCAGTAAAAGTTTCATTTGGCTACTTTGCACTCTCGAGATAATCGTCACCATGTGCCAAATGCAATAGAATAGCAATCTGAGCACATTCGCGCATAAATGAAATGACCACAATTTTCTCCAAAACTATAACAGATGCAAACTTGTCCTGTGTGGTGGAGATGAGATTTGATAAAGTAAGTGGAAATCCAGTAAAAGTTTCATTTGGCTACTTTGCACTCTCGAGATAATCGTCACCATGTGCCAAATGCAATAGAATATCAATCTGAACACATTCGCGCATATATGAAATGACCACAATTTTCTCCAAAACTATAACAGATGCAAACTTGTCCTGTGTGGTGGAGATGAGATTTGATAAAGTAAGTGAAAATCCAGTAAAAGTTTCATTTGGCTACTTTGCACTCTCGAGATAATCGTCACCATGTGCCAAATGCAATAGAATAGCAATCTGAACACATTCGCGCATAAATGAAATGACCACAATTTTCTCCAAAACTATAACAGATGCAAACTTGTCCTGTGTGGTGGAGATGAGATTTGATAAAGTAAGTGGAAATCCAGTAAAAGTTTCATTTGGCTACTTTGCACTCTCGAGATAATCGTCACCATGTGCCAAATGCAATAGAATAGCAATCTGAACACATTCGCGCATAAATGAAATGACCACAATTTTCTCCAAAACTATAACAGATGCAAACTTGTCCTGTGTGGTGGAGATGAGATTTGATAAAGTAAGTGGAAATCCAGTAAAAGTTTCATTTGGCTACTTTGCACTCTCGAGATAATCGTCACCATGTGCCAAATGCAATAGAATAGCAATCTGAACACATTCGCGCATAAATGAAATGACCACAATTTTCTCCAAAACTATAACAGATGCAACCTTGTCCTGTGTGGTGGAGATGAGATTTGATAAAGTAAGTGGAAATCCAGTAAAAGTTTCATTTGGCTACTTTGCACTCTCGAGATAATCGTCACCATGTGCCAAATGCAATAGAATAGCAATCTGAACACATTCGCGCATAAATGAAATGACCACAATTTTCTCCAAAACTATAGCAGATGCAAACTTGTCCTGTGTGGTGGAGATGAGATTTGATAAAGTAAGTGGAAATCCAGTAAAAGTTTCATTTGGCTACTTTGCACTCTCGAGATAATCGTCACCATGTGCCAAATGCAATAGAATATCAATCTGAACACATTCGCGCATATATGAAATGACCACAATTTTCTCCAAAACTATAACAGATGCAAACTTGTCCTGTGTGGTGGAGATGAGATTTGATAAAGTAAGTGAAAATCCAGTAAAAGTTTCATTTGGCTACTTTGCACTCTCGAGATAATCGTCACCATGTGCCAAATGCAATAGAATAGCAATCTGAACACATTCGCGCATAAATGAAATGACCACAATTTTCTCCAAAACTATAACAGATGCAAACTTGTCCTGTGTGGTGGAGATGAGATTTGATAAAGTAAGTGGAAATCCAGTAAAAGTTTCATTTGGCTACTTTGCACTCTCGAGATAATCGTCACCATGTGCCAAATGCAATAGAATAGCAATCTGAACACATTCGCGCATAAATGAAATGACCACAATTTTCTCCAAAACTATAACAGATGCAAACTTGTCCTGTGTGGTGGAGATGAGATTTGATAAAGTAAGTGGAAATCCAGTAAACGTTTCATTTGGCTACTTTGCACTCTCGAGATAATCGTCACCATGTGCCAAATGCAATAGAATAGCAATCTGAGCACATTCGCGCATAAATGAAATGACCACAATTTTCTCAAAAACTATAACAGATGCAAACTTGTCCTGTGTGGTGGAGATGAGATTTGATAAAGTAAGTGGAAATCCAGTAAAAGTTTCATTTGGCTACTTTGCACTCTCGAGATAATCGTCACCATGTGCCAAATGCAATAGAATAGCAATCTGAGCACATTCGCGCATAAATGAAATGATCACAATTTTCTCAAAAACTATAACAGATGCAAACTTGTCCTGTGTGGTGGAGATGAGATTTGATAAAGGAAGTGGAAATCCAGTAAAAGTTTCATTTGGCTACTTTGCACTCTCGAGATAATCGTCACCATGTGCCAAATGCAATAGAATATCAATCTGAACACATTCGCGCATATATGAAATGACCACAATTTTCTCCAAAACTATAACAGATGCAAACTAGTCCTGTGTGGTGGAGATGAGATTTGATAAAGTAAGTGGAAATCCAGTAAAAGTTTCATTTGGCTACTTTGCACTCTCGAGATAATCGTCACCATGTGCCAAATGCAATAGAATAGCAATCTGAGCACATTCGCGCATAAATGAAATGACCACAATTTTCTCAAAAACTATAACAGATGCAAACTTGTCCTGTGTGGTGGAGATGAGATTTGATAAAGTAAGTGGAAATCCAGTAAAAGTTTCATTTGGCTACTTTGCACTCTCGAGATAATTGTCACCATGTGCCAAATGCAATAGAGATAGCAATCTGAACACATTCGCGCATAAATGAAATGACCACAATTTTCTCCAAAACTATAACAGATGCAAACTTGTCCTGTGTGGTGGAGATGAGATTTGATAAAGTAAGTGGAAATCCAGTAAAAGTTTCATTTGGCTACTTTGCACTCTCGAGATAATCGTCACCATGTGCCAAATGCAATAGAATAGCAATCTGAGCACATTCGCGCATAAATGAAATGACCACAATTTTCTCCAAAACTATAACAGATGCAAACTTGTCCTGTGTGGTGGAGATGAGATTTGATAAAGTAAGTGGAAATCCAGTAAAAGTTTCATTTGGCTACTTTGCACTCTCGAGATAATCGTCACCATGTGCCAAATGCAATAGAATATCAATCTGAACACATTCGCGCATATATGAAATGACCACAATTTTCTCCAAAACTATAACAGATGCAAACTTGTCCTGTGTGGTGGAGATGAGATTTGATAAAGTAAGTGAAAATCCAGTAAAAGTTTCATTTGGCTACTTTGCACTCTCGAGATAATCGTCACCATGTGCCAAATGCAATAGAATAGCAATCTGAACACATTCGCGCATAAATGAAATGACCACAATTTTCTCCAAAACTATAACAGATGCAAACTTGTCCTGTGTGGTGGAGATGAGATTTGATAAAGTAAGTGGAAATCCAGTAAAAGTTTCATTTGGCTACTTTGCACTCTCGAGATAATCGTCACCATGTGCCAAATGCAATAGAATAGCAATCTGAACACATTCGCGCATAAATGAAATGACCACAATTTTCTCCAAAACTATAACAGATGCAAACTTGTCCTGTGTGGTGGAGATGAGATTTGATAAAGTAAGTGGAAATCCAGTAAAAGTTTCATTTGGCTACTTTGCACTCTCGAGATAATCGTCACCATGTGCCAAATGCAATAGAATAGCAATCTGAACACATTCGCGCATAAATGAAATGACCACAATTTTCTCCAAAACTATAACAGATGCAACCTTGTCCTGTGTGGTGGAGATGAGATTTGATAAAGTAAGTGGAAATCCAGTAAAAGTTTCATTTGGCTACTTTGCACTCTCGAGATAATCGTCACCATGTGCCAAATGCAATAGAATAGCAATCTGAACACATTCGCGCATAAATGAAATGACCACAATTTTCTCCAAAACTATAGCAGATGCAAACTTGTCCTGTGTGGTGGAGATGAGATTTGATAAAGTAAGTGGAAATCCAGTAAAAGTTTCATTTGGCTACTTTGCACTCTCGAGATAATCGTCACCATGTGCCAAATGCAATAGAATATCAATCTGAACACATTCGCGCATATATGAAATGACCACAATTTCTCCAAAACTATAACAGATGCAAACTTGTCCTGTGTGGTGGAGATGAGATTTGATAAAGTAAGTGAAAATCCAGTAAAAGTTTCATTTGGCTACTTTGCACTCTCGAGATAATCGTCACCATGTGCCAAATGAAATGCAATAGAATAGCAATCTGAACACATTCGCGCATAAATGAAATGACCACAATTTTCTCCAAAACTATAACAGATGCAAACTTGTCCTGTGTGGTGGAGATGAGATTTGATAAAGTAAGTGGAAATCCAGTAAAAGTTTCATTTGGCTACTTTGCACTCTCGAGATAATCGTCACCATGTGCCAAATGCAATAGAATAGCAATCTGAACACATTCGCGCATAAATGACATGACCACAATTTTCTCCAAAACTATAACAGATGCAAACTTGTCCTGTGTGGTGGAGATGAGATTGATAAAGTAAGTGGAAATCCAGTAAACGTTTCATTTGGCTACTTTGCACTCTCGAGATAATCGTCACCATGTGCCAAATGCAATAGAATAGCAATCTGAGCACATTCGCGCATAAATGAAATGACCACAATTTTCTCAAAAACTATAACAGATGCAAACTTGTCCTGTGTGGTGGAGATGAGATTTGATAAAGTAAGTGGAAATCCAGTAAAAGTTTCATTTGGCTACTTTGCACTCTCGAGATAATCGTCACCATGTGCCAAATGCAATAGAATAGCAATCTGAGCACATTCGCGCATAAATGAAATGATCACAATTTTCTCAAAAACTATAACAGATGCAAACTTGTCCTGTGTGGGTGGAGATGAGATTTGATAAAGGAAGTGGAAATCCAGTAAAAGTTTCATTTGGCTACTTTGCACCTCTCGAGATAATCGTCACCATGTGCCAAATGCAATAGAATATCAATCTGAACACATTCGCGCATATATGAAATGACCACAATTTTCTCCAAAACTATAACAGATGCAAACTAGTCCTGTGTGGTGGAGATGAGATTTGATAAAGTAAGTGGAAATCCAGTAAAAGTTTCATTTGGCTACTTTGCACTCTCGAGATAATCGTCACCATGTGCCAAATGCAATAGAATAGCAATCTGAGCACATTCGCGCATAAATGAAATGACCACAATTTTCTCAAAAACTATAACAGATGCAAACTTGTCCTGTGTGGTGGAGATGAGATTTGATAAAGTAAGTGGAAATCCAGTAAAAGTTTCATTTGGCTACTTTGCACTCTCGAGATAATTGTCACCATGTGCCAAATGCAATAGAATAGCAATCTGAACACATTCGCGCATAAATGAAATGACCACAATTTTCTCCAAAACTATAACAGATGCAAACTTGTCCTGTGTGGTGGAGATGAGATTTGATAAAGTAAGTGGAAATCCAGTAAAAGTTTCATTTGGCTACTTTGCACTCTCGAGATAATCGTCACCATGTGCCAAATGCAATAGAATAGCAATCTGAGCACATTCGCGCATAAATGAAATGACCACAATTTTCTCAAAAACTATAACAGATGCAAACTTGTCCTGTGTGGTGGAGATGAGATTTGATAAAGTAAGTGGAAATCCAGTAAAAGTTTCATTTGGCTACTTTGCACTCTCGAGATAATCGTCACCATGTGCCAAATGCAATAGAATAGCAATCTGAGCACATTCGCGCATAAATGAAATGACCACAATTTTCTCCAAAACTATAACAGATGCAAACTTGTCCTGTGTGGTGGAGATGAGATTTGATAAAGTAAGTGGAAATCCAGTAAAAGTTTCATTTGGCTACTTTGCACTCTCGAGATAATCGTCACCATGTGCCAAATGCAATAGAATATCAATCTGAACACATTCGCGCATATATGAAATGACCACAATTTTCTCCAAAACTATAACAGATGCAAACTTGTCCTGTGTGGTGGAGATGAGATTTGATAAAGTAAGTGAAAATCCAGTAAAAGTTTCATTTGGCTACTTTGCACTCTCGAGATAATCGTCACCATGTGCCAAATGCAATAGAATAGCAATCTGAACACATTCGCGCATAAATGAAATGACCACAATTTTCTCCAAAACTATAACAGATGCAAACTTGTCCTGTGTGGTGGAGATGAGATTTGATAAAGTAAGTGGAAATCCAGTAAAAGTTTCATTTGGCTACTTTGCACTCTCGAGATAATCGTCACCATGTGCCAAATGCAATAGAATAGCAATCTGAACACATTCGCGCATAAATGAAATGACCACAATTTTCTCCAAAACTATAACAGATGCAAACTTGTCCTGTGTGGTGGAGATGAGATTTGATAAAGTAAGTGGAAATCCAGTAAAAGTTTCATTTGGCTACTTTGCACTCTCGAGATAATCGTCACCATGTGCCAAATGCAATAGAATAGCAATCTGAACACATTCGCGCATAAATGAAATGACCACAATTTTCTCCAAAACTATAACAGATGCAAACTTGTCCTGTGTGGTGGAGATGAGATTTGATAAAGTAAGTGGAAATCCAGTAAAAGTTTCATTTGGCTACTTTGCACTCTCGAGATAATCGTCACCATGTGCCAAATGCAATAGAATAGCAATCTGAACACATTCGCGCATAAATGAAATGACCACAATTTTCTCCAAAACTATAACAGATGCAAACTTGTCCTGTGTGGTGGAGATGAGATTTGATAAAGTAAGTGGAAATCCAGTAAAAGTTTCATTTGGCTACTTTGCACTCTCGAGATAATCGTCACCATGTGCCAAATGCAATAGAATAGCAATCTGAGCACATTCGCGCATAAATGAAATGATCACAATTTTCTCAAAAACTATAACAGATGCAAACTTGTCCTGTGTGGTGGAGATGAGATTTGATAAAGGAAGTGGAAATCCAGTAAAAGTTTCATTTGGCTACTTTGCACTCTCGAGATAATCGTCACCATGTGCCAAATGCAATAGAATATCAATCTGAACACATTCGCGCATATATGAAATGACCACAATTTTCTCCAAAACTATAACAGATGCAAACTAGTCCTGTGTGGTGGAGATGAGATTTGATAAAGTAAGTGGAAATCCAGTAAAAGTTTCATTTGGCTACTTTGCACTCTCGAGATAATCGTCACCATGTGCCAAATGCAATAGAATAGCAATCTGAGCACATTCGCGCATAAATGAAATGACCACAATTTTCTCAAAAACTATAACAGATGCAAACTTGTCCTGTGTGGTGGAGATGAGATTTGATAAAGTAAGTGGAAATCCAGTAAAAGTTTCATTTGGCTACTTTGCACTCTCGAGATAATTGTCACCATGTGCCAAATGCAATAGAATAGCAATCTGAACACATTCGCGCATAAATGAAATGACCACAATTTTCTCCAAAACTATAACAGATGCAAACTTGTCCTGTGTGGTGGAGATGAGATTTGATAAAGTAAGTGGAAATCCAGTAAAAGTTTCATTTGGCTACTTTGCACTCTCGAGATAATCGTCACCATGTGCCAAATGCAATAGAATAGCAATCTGAGCACATTCGCGCATAAATGAAATGACCACAATTTTCTCAAAAACTATAACAGATGCAAACTTGTCCTGTGTGGTGGAGATGAGATTTGATAAAGTAAGTGGAAATCCAGTAAAAGTTTCATTTGGCTACTTTGCACTCTCGAGATAATCGTCACCATGTGCCAAATGCAATAGAATAGCAATCTGAGCACATTCGCGCATAAATGAAATGACCACAATTTTCTCCAAAACTATAACAGATGCAAACTTGTCCTGTGTGGTGGAGATGAGATTTGATAAAGTAAGTGGAAATCCAGTAAAAGTTTCATTTGGCTACTTTGCACTCTCGAGATAATCGTCACCATGTGCCAAATGCAATAGAATATCAATCTGAACACATTCGCGCATATATGAAATGACCACAATTTTCTCCAAAACTATAACAGATGCAAACTTGTCCTGTGTGGTGGAGATGAGATTTGATAAAGTAAGTGAAAATCCAGTAAAAGTTTCATTTGGCTACTTTGCACTCTCGAGATAATCGTCACCATGTGCCAAATGCAATAGAATAGCAATCTGAACACATTCGCGCATAAATGAAATGACCACAATTTTCTCCAAAACTATAACAGATGCAAACTTGTCCTGTGTGGTGGAGATGAGATTTGATAAAGTAAGTGGAAATCCAGTAAAAGTTTCATTTGGCTACTTTGCACTCTCGAGATAATCGTCACCATGTGCCAAATGCAATAGAATAGCAATCTGAACACATTCGCGCATAAATGAAATGACCACAATTTTCTCCAAAACTATAACAGATGCAAACTTGTCCTGTGTGGTGGAGATGAGATTTGATAAAGTAAGTGGAAATCCAGTAAAAGTTTCATTTGGCTACTTTGCACTCTCGAGATAATCGTCACCATGTGCCAAATGCAATAGAATAGCAATCTGAACACATTCGCGCATAAATGAAATGACCACAATTTTCTCCAAAACTATAACAGATGCAAACTTGTCCTGTGTGGTGGAGATGAGATTTGATAAAGTAAGTGGAAATCCAGTAAAAGTTTCATTTGGCTACTTTGCACTCTCGAGATAATCGTCACCATGTGCCAAATGCAATAGAATAGCAATCTGAACACATTCGCGCATAAATGAAATGACCACAATTTTCTCCAAAACTATAACAGATGCAAACTTGTCCTGTGTGGTGGAGATGAGATTTGATAAAGTAAGTGGAAATCCAGTAAAAGTTTCATTTGGCTACTTTGCACTCTCGAGATAATCGTCACCATGTGCTAAATGCAATAGAATAGCAATCTGAACACATTCGCGCATAAATGAAATGACCACAATTTTCTCCAAAACTATAACAGATGCAAACTTGTCCTGTGTGGTGGAGATGAGATTTGATAAAGTAAGTGGAAATCCAGTAAAAGTTTCATTTGGCTACTTTGCACTTTCGAGATAATCGTCACCATGTGCCAAATGCAATAAAATATCAATCTGAACACATTCGCGCATATATGAAATGACCACAATTTTCTCCAAAACTATAACAGATGCAAACTTGTCCTGTGTGGTGGAGATGAGATTTGATAAAGTAAGTGGAAATCCAGTAAAAGTTTCATTTGGCTACTTTGCACTCTCGAGATAATCGTCACCATGTGCCAAATGCAATAGAATAGCAATCTGAACACATTCGCGCATAAATGAAATTACCACAATTTTCTCCAAAACTATAACAGATGCAAACTTGTCCTGTGTGGTGGAGATGAGATTTGATAAAGTAAGTGGAAATCCAGTAAAAGTTTCATTTGGCTACTTTGCACTCTCGAGATAATCGTCACCATGTGCCAAATGCAATAGAATAGCAATCTGAGCACATTCGCGCATAAATGAAATGACCACAATTTTCTCAAAAACTATAACAGATGCAAACTTGTCCTGTGTGGTGGAGATGAGATTTGATAAAGTAAGTGGAAATCCAGTAAAAGTTTCATTTGGCTACTTTGCACTCTCGAGATAATCGTCACCATGTGCCAAATGCAATAGAATAGCAATCTGAGCACATTCGCGCATAAATGAAATGACCACAATTTTCTCCAAAACTATAGCAGATGCAAACTTGTCCTGTGTGGTGGAGATGAGATTTGATAAAGTAAGTGGAAATCCAGTAAAAGTTTCATTTGGCTACTTTGCACTCTCGAGATAATCGTCACCATGTGCCAAATGCAATAGAATATCAATCTGAACACATTCGCGCATATATGAAATGACCACAATTTTCTCCAAAACTATAACAGATGCAAACTTGTCCTGTGTGGTGGAGATGAGATTTGATAAAGTAAGTGAAAATCCAGTAAAAGTTTCATTTGGCTACTTTGCACTCTCGAGATAATCGTCACCATGTGCCAAATGCAATAGAATAGCAATCTGAACACATTCGCGCATAAATGAAATGACCACAATTTTCTCCAAAACTATAACAGATGCAAACTTGTCCTGTGTGGTGGAGATGAGATTTGATAAAGTAAGTGGAAATCCAGTAAAAGTTTCATTTGGCTACTTTGCACTCTCGAGATAATCGTCACCATGTGCCAAATGCAATAGAATAGCAATCTGAACACATTCGCGCATAAATGAAATGACCACAATTTTCTCCAAAACTATAACAGATGCAAACTTGTCCTGTGTGGTGGAGATGAGATTTGATAAAGTAAGTGGAAATCCAGTAAACGTTTCATTTGGCTACTTTGCACTCTCGAGATAATCGTCACCATGTGCCAAATGCAATAGAATAGCAATCTGAGCACATTCGCGCATAAATGAAATGACCACAATTTTCTCAAAAACTATAACAGATGCAAACTTGTCCTGTGTGGTGGAGATGAGATTTGATAAAGTAAGTGGAAATCCAGTAAAAGTTTCATTTGGCTACTTTGCACTCTCGAGATAATCGTCACCATGTGCCAAATGCAATAGAATAGCAATCTGAGCACATTCGCGCATAAATGAAATGATCACAATTTTCTCAAAAACTATAACAGATGCAAACTTGTCCTGTGTGGTGGAGATGAGATTTGATAAAGGAAGTGGAAATCCAGTAAAAGTTTCATTTGGCTACTTTGCACTCTCGAGATAATCATCACCATGTGCCAAATGCAATAGAATATCAATCTGAACACATTCGCGCATATATGAAATGACCACAATTTTCTCCAAAACTATAACAGATGCAAACTAGTCCTGTGTGGTGGAGATGAGATTTGATAAAGTAAGTGGAAATCCAGTAAAAGTTTCATTTGGCTACTTTGCACTCTCGAGATAATCGTCACCATGTGCCAAATGCAATAGAATAGCAATCTGAGCACATTCGCGCATAAATGAAATGACCACAATTTTCTCAAAAACTATAACAGATGCAAACTTGTCCTGTGTGGTGGAGATGAGATTTGATAAAGTAAGTGGAAATCCAGTAAAAGTTTCATTTGGCTACTTTGCACTCTCGAGATAATTGTCACCATGTGCCAAATGCAATAGAATAGCAATCTGAACACATTCGCGCATAAATGAAATGACCACAATTTTCTCCAAAACTATAACAGATGCAAACTTGTCCTGTGTGGTGGAGATGAGATTTGATAAAGTAAGTGGAAATCCAGTAAAAGTTTCATTTGGCTACTTTGCACTCTCGAGATAATCGTCACCATGTGCCAAATGCAATAGAATAGCAATCTGAGCACATTCGCGCATAAATGAAATGACCACAATTTTCTCAAAAACTATAACAGATGCAAACTTGTCCTGTGTGGTGGAGATGAGATTTGATAAAGTAAGTGGAAATCCAGTAAAAGTTTCATTTGGCTACTTTGCACTCTCGAGATAATCGTCACCATGTGCCAAATGCAATAGAATAGCAATCTGAGCACATTCGCGCATAAATGAAATGACCACAATTTTCTCCAAAACTATAACAGATGCAAACTTGTCCTGTGTGGTGGAGATGAGATTTGATAAAGTAAGTGGAAATCCAGTAAAAGTTTCATTTGGCTACTTTGCACTCTCGAGATAATCGTCACCATGTGCCAAATGCAATAGAATATCAATCTGAACACATTCGCGCATATATGAAATGACCACAATTTTCTCCAAAACTATAACAGATGCAAACTTGTCCTGTGTGGTGGAGATGAGATTTGATAAAGTAAGTGAAAATCCAGTAAAAGTTTCATTTGGCTACTTTGCACTCTCGAGATAATCGTCACCATGTGCCAAATGCAATAGAATAGCAATCTGAACACATTCGCGCATAAATGAAATGACCACAATTTTCTCCAAAACTATAACAGATGCAAACTTGTCCTGTGTGGTGGAGATGAGATTTGATAAAGTAAGTGGAAATCCAGTAAAAGTTTCATTTGGCTACTTTGCACTCTCGAGATAATCGTCACCATGTGCCAAATGCAATAGAATAGCAATCTGAACACATTCGCGCATAAATGAAATGACCACAATTTTCTCCAAAACTATAACAGATGCAAACTTGTCCTGTGTGGTGGAGATGAGATTTGATAAAGTAAGTGGAAATCCAGTAAAAGTTTCATTTGGCTACTTTGCACTCTCGAGATAATCGTCACCATGTGCCAAATGCAATAGAATAGCAATCTGAACACATTCGCGCATAAATGAAATGACCACAATTTTCTCCAAAACTATAACAGATGCAAACTTGTCCTGTGTGGTGGAGATGAGATTTGATAAAGTAAGTGGAAATCCAGTAAAAGTTTCATTTGGCTACTTTGCACTCTCGAGATAATCGTCACCATGTGCCAAATGCAATAGAATAGCAATCTGAGCACATTCGCGCATAAATGAAATGACCACAATTTTCTCAAAAACTATAACAGATGCAAACTTGTCCTGTGTGGTGGAGATGAGATTTGATAAAGTAAGTGGAAATCCAGTAAAAGTTTCATTTGGCTACTTTGCACTCTCGAGATAATTGTCACCATGTGCCAAATGCAATAGAATAGCAATCTGAACACATTCGCGCATAAATGAAATGACCACAATTTTCTCCAAAACTATAACAGATGCAAACTTGTCCTGTGTGGTGGAGATGAGATTTGATAAAGTAAGTGGAAATCCAGTAAAAGTTTCATTTGGCTACTTTGCACTCTCGAGATAATCGTCACCATGTGCCAAATGCAATAGAATAGCAATCTGAGCACATTCGCGCATAAATGAAATGACCACAATTTTCTCAAAAACTATAACAGATGCAAACTTGTCCTGTGTGGTGGAGATGAGATTTGATAAAGTAAGTGGAAATCCAGTAAAAGTTTCATTTGGCTACTTTGCACTCTCGAGATAATCGTCACCATGTGCCAAATGCAATAGAATAGCAATCTGAGCACATTCGCGCATAAATGAAATGACCACAATTTTCTCCAAAACTATAACAGATGCAAACTTGTCCTGTGTGGTGGAGATGAGATTTGATAAAGTAAGTGGAAATCCAGTAAAAGTTTCATTTGGCTACTTTGCACTCTCGAGATAATCGTCACCATGTGCCAAATGCAATAGAATATCAATCTGAACACATTCGCGCATATATGAAATGACCACAATTTTCTCCAAAACTATAACAGATGCAAACTTGTCCTGTGTGGTGGAGATGAGATTTGATAAAGTAAGTGAAAATCCAGTAAAAGTTTCATTTGGCTACTTTGCACTCTCGAGATAATCGTCACCATGTGCCAAATGCAATAGAATAGCAATCTGAACACATTCGCGCATAAATGAAATGACCACAATTTTCTCCAAAACTATAACAGATGCAAACTTGTCCTGTGTGGTGGAGATGAGATTTGATAAAGTAAGTGGAAATCCAGTAAAAGTTTCATTTGGCTACTTTGCACTCTCGAGATAATCGTCACCATGTGCCAAATGCAATAGAATAGCAATCTGAACACATTCGCGCATAAATGAAATGACCACAATTTTCTCCAAAACTATAACAGATGCAAACTTGTCCTGTGTGGTGGAGATGAGATTTGATAAAGTAAGTGGAAATCCAGTAAAAGTTTCATTTGGCTACTTTGCACTCTCGAGATAATCGTCACCATGTGCCAAATGCAATAGAATAGCAATCTGAACACATTCGCGCATAAATGAAATGACCACAATTTTCTCCAAAACTATAACAGATGCAAACTTGTCCTGTGTGGTGGAGATGAGATTTGATAAAGTAAGAGGAAATCCAGTAAAAGTTTCATTTGGCTACTTTGCACTCTCGAGATAATCGTCACCATGTGCCAAATGCAATAGAATAGCAATCTGAGCACATTCGCGCATAAATGAAATGACCACAATTTTCTCAAAAACTATAACAGATGCAAACTTGTCCTGTGTGGTGGAGATGAGATTTGATAAAGTAAGTGAAAATCCAGTAAAAGTTTCATTTGGCTAATTTGCACTCTCAAGATAATCGTCACCATGTGCCAAATGCAATAGAATAGCAATCTGAGCACATTCGCGCATAAATGAAATGACCACAATTTTCTCCAAAACTATAACAGATGCAAACTTGTCCTGTGTGGTGGAGATGAGATTTGATAAATTAAGTGGAAATCCAGTAAAAGTTTCATTTGGCTACTTTGCACTCTCGAGATAATCGTCACCATGTGCCAAATGCAATAGAATAGCAATCTGAACACATTCGCGCATAAATGAAATGACCACAATTTTCTCCAAAACTATAACAGATGCAAACTTGTCCTGTGTGGTGGAGATGAGATTTGATAAAGTAAGTGGAAATCCAGTAAAAGTTTCATTTGGCTACTTTGCACTCTCGAGATAATCGTCACCATGTGCCAAATGCAATAGAATAGCAATCTGAGCACATTCGCGCATAAATGAAATGACCACAATTTTCTCAAAAACTATAACAGATGCAAACTTGTCCTGTATGGTGGAGATGAGATTTGATAAAGTAAGTGGAAATCCAGTAAAAGTTTCATTTGGCTAATTTGCACTCTCAAGATAATCGTCACCATGTGCCAAATGCAATAGAATAGCAATCTGAGCACATTCGCGCATAAATGAAATGACCACAATTTTCTCCAAAACTATAACAGATGCAAACTTGTCCTGTGTGGTGGAGATGAGATTTGATAAATTAAGTGGAAATCCAGTAAAAGTTTCATTTGGCTACTTTGCACTCTCGAGATAATCGTCACCATGTGCCAAATGCAATAGAATAGCAATCTGAACACATTCGCGCATAAATGAAATGACCACAATTTTCTCCAAAACTATAACAGATGCAAACTTGTCCTGTGTGGTGGAGATGAGATTTGATAAAGTAAGTGGAAATCCAGTAAAAGTTTCATTTGGCTACTTTGCACTCTCGAGATAATCGTCACCATGTGCCAAATGCAATAGAATAGCAATCTGAGCACATTCGCGCATAAATGAAATGACCACAATTTTCTCAAAAACTATAACAGATGCAAACTTGTCCTGTATGGTGGAGATGAGATTTGATAAAGTAAGTGGAAATCCAGTAAAAGTTATATTTGGCTACTTTGCACTCTCGAGATAATCGTCACCATGTGCCAAATGCAATAGAATAGCAATCTGAGCACATTCGCGCATAAATGAAATGACCACAATTTTCTCAAAAACTATAACAGATGCAAACTTGTCCTGTGTGGTGGAGATGAGATTTGATAAAGTAAGTGGAAATCCAGTAAAAGTTTCATTTGGCTACTTTGCACTCTCGAGATAATCGTCACCATGTGCCAAATGCAATAGAATAGCAATCTGAGCACATTCGCGCATAAATGAAATGATCACAATTTTCTCAAAAACTATAACAGATGCAAACTTGTCCTGTGTGGTGGAGATGAGATTTGATAAAGTAAGTGGAAATCCAGTAAAAGTTTCATTTGGCTACTTTGCACTCTCGAGATAATGGTCACCATGTGCCAAATGCAATAGAATATCAATCTGAACACATTCGCGCATATATGAAATGACCACAATTTTCTCGAAAATTAAAACAGATGCAAACTTGTCCTGTGTGGTGGAGATGAGATTTGATAAAGTAAGTGGAAATCCAGTAAAAGTTTCATTTGGCTACTTTGCATTCTCGAGATAATCGTCACCATGTGCCAAATGCAATAGAATAGCAATCTGAGCACATTCGCGCATAAATGAAATGACCACAATTTTCTCAAAAACTATAACAGATGCAAACTTGTCCTGTGTGGTGGAGATGAGATTTGATAAAGTAAGTGGAAATCCAGTAAAAGTTTCATTTGGCTACTTTGCACTCTCGAGATAATCGTCACCATGTGCCAAATGCAATAGAATAGCAATCTGAGCACATTCGCGCATAAATGAAATGACCACAATTTTCTCCAAAACTATAACAGATGCAAACTTGTCCTGTGTGGTGGAGATGAGATTTGATAAAGTAAGTGGAAATCCAGTAAAAGTTTCATTTGGCTACTTTGCACTCTCGAGATAATCGTCACCATGTGCCAAATGCAATAGAATAGCAATCTGAACACATTCGCGCATAAATGAAATGACCACAATTTTCTCCAAAACTATAACAGATGCAAACTTGTCCTGTGTGGTGGAGATGAGATTTGATAAAGTAAGTGGAAATCCAGTAAAAGTTTCATTTGGCTACTTTGCACTCTCGAGATAATCGTCACCATGTGCCAAATGCAATAGAATAGCAATCTGAACACATTCGCGCATAAATGAAATGACCACAATTTTCTCCAAAACTATAACAGATGCAAACTTGTCCTGTGTGGTGGAGATGAGATTTGATAAAGTAAGTGGAAATCCAGTAAAAGTTTCATTTGGCTACTTTGCACTCTCGAGATAATCGTCACCATGTGCCAAATGCAATAGAATAGCAATCTGAGCACATTCGCGCATAAATGAAATGACCACAATTTTCTCAAAAACTATAACAGATGCAAACTTGTCCTGTGTGGTGGAGATGAGATTTGATAAAGTAAGTGAAAATCCAGTAAAAGTTTCATTTGGCTAATTTGCACTCTCAAGATAATCGTCACCATGTGCCAAATGCAATAGAATAGCAATCTGAGCACATTCGCGCATAAATGAAATGACCACAATTTTCTCCAAAACTATAACAGATGCAAACTTGTCCTGTGTGGTGGAGATGAGATTTGATAAATTAAGTGGAAATCCAGTAAAAGTTTCATTTGGCTACTTTGCACTCTCGAGATAATCGTCACCATGTGCCAAATGCAATAGAATAGCAATCTGAACACATTCGCGCATAAATGAAATGACCACAATTTTCTCCAAAACTATAACAGATGCAAACTTGTCCTGTGTGGTGGAGATGAGATTTGATAAAGTAAGTGGAAATCCAGTAAAAGTTTCATTTGGCTACTTTGCACTCTCGAGATAATCGTCACCATGTGCCAAATGCAATAGAATAGCAATCTGAGCACATTCGCGCATAAATGAAATGACCACAATTTTCTCAAAAACTATAACAGATGCAAACTTGTCCTGTATGGTGGAGATGAGATTTGATAAAGTAAGTGGAAATCCAGTAAAAGTTTCATTTGGCTAATTTGCACTCTCAAGATAATCGTCACCATGTGCCAAATGCAATAGAATAGCAATCTGAGCACATTCGCGCATAAATGAAATGACCACAATTTTCTCCAAAACTATAACAGATGCAAACTTGTCCTGTGTGGTGGAGATGAGATTTGATAAATTAAGTGGAAATCCAGTAAAAGTTTCATTTGGCTACTTTGCACTCTCGAGATAATCGTCACCATGTGCCAAATGCAATAGAATAGCAATCTGAACACATTCGCGCATAAATGAAATGACCACAATTTTCTCCAAAACTATAACAGATGCAAACTTGTCCTGTGTGGTGGAGATGAGATTTGATAAAGTAAGTGGAAATCCAGTAAAAGTTTCATTTGGCTACTTTGCACTCTCGAGATAATCGTCACCATGTGCCAAATGCAATAGAATAGCAATCTGAGCACATTCGCGCATAAATGAAATGACCACAATTTTCTCAAAAACTATAACAGATGCAAACTTGTCCTGTATGGTGGAGATGAGATTTGATAAAGTAAGTGGAAATCCAGTAAAAGTTATATTTGGCTACTTTGCACTCTCGAGATAATCGTCACCATGTGCCAAATGCAATAGAATAGCAATCTGAGCACATTCGCGCATAAATGAAATGACCACAATTTTCTCAAAAACTATAACAGATGCAAACTTGTCCTGTGTGGTGGAGATGAGATTTGATAAAGTAAGTGGAAATCCAGTAAAAGTTTCATTTGGCTACTTTGCACTCTCGAGATAATCGTCACCATGTGCCAAATGCAATAGAATAGCAATCTGAGCACATTCGCGCATAAATGAAATGATCACAATTTTCTCAAAAACTATAACAGATGCAAACTTGTCCTGTGTGGTGGAGATGAGATTTGATAAAGTAAGTGGAAATCCAGTAAAAGTTTCATTTGGCTACTTTGCACTCTCGAGATAATGGTCACCATGTGCCAAATGCAATAGAATATCAATCTGAACACATTCGCGCATATATGAAATGACCACAATTTTCTCGAAAATTAAAACAGATGCAAACTTGTCCTGTGTGGTGGAGATGAGATTTGATAAAGTAAGTGGAAATCCAGTAAAAGTTTCATTTGGCTACTTTGCATTCTCGAGATAATCGTCACCATGTGCCAAATGCAATAGAATAGCAATCTGAGCACATTCGCGCATAAATGAAATGACCACAATTTTCTCAAAAACTATAACAGATGCAAACTTGTCCTGTGTGGTGGAGATGAGATTTGATAAAGTAAGTGGAAATCCAGTAAAAGTTTCATTTGGCTACTTTGCACTCTCGAGATAATCGTCACCATGTGCCAAATGCAATAGAATAGCAATCTGAGCACATTCGCGCATAAATGAAATGACCACAATTTTCTCAAAAACTATAACAGATGCAAACTTGACCTGTGTGGTGGAGATGAGATTTGATAAAGTAAGTGGAAATCCAGTAAAAGTTTCATTTGGCTACTTTGCACTCTCGAGATAATCGTCACCATGTGCCAAATGCAATAGAATAGCAATCTGAGCACATTCGCGCATAAATGAAATGACCACAATTTTCTCCAAAACTATAACAGATGCAAACTTGTCCTGTGTGGTGGAGATGAGATTTGATAAAGTAAGTGGAAATCCAGTAAAAGTTTCATTTGGCTACTTTGCACTCTCGAGATAATCGTCACCATGTGCCAAATGCAATAGAATAGCAATCTGAACACATTCGCGCATAAATGAAATGACCACAATTTTCTCAAAAACTATAACAGATGCAAACTTGTCCTGTGTGGTGGAGATGAGATTTGATAAAGTAAGTGGAAATCCAGTAAAAGTTTCATTTGGCTACTTTGCACTCTCGAGATAATCGTCACCATGTGCCAAATGCAATAGAATAGCAATCTGAGCACATTCGCGCATAAATGAAATGACCACAATTTTCTCCAAAACTATAACAGATGCAAACTTGTCCTGTGTGGTGGAGATGAGATTTGATAAAGTAAGTGGAAATCCAGTAAAAGTTTCATTTGGCTACTTTGCACTCTCGAGATAATCGTCACCATGTGCCAAATGCAATAGAATAGCAATCTGAACACATTCGCGCATAAATGAAATGACCACAATTTTCTCAAAAACTATAACAGATGCAAACTTGTCCTGTGTGGTGGAGATGAGATTTGATAAAGTAAGTGGAAATCCAGTAAAAGTTTCATTTGGCTACTTTGCACTCTCGAGATAATCGTCACCATGTGCCAAATGCAATAGAATAGCAATCTGAGCACATTCGCGCATAAATGAAATGACCACAATTTTCTCCAAAACTATAACAGATGCAAACTTGTCCTGTGTGGTGGAGATGAGATTTGATAAAGTAAGTGGAAATCCAGTAAAAGTTTCATTTGGCTACTTTGCATTCTCGAGATAATCGTCACCATGTGCCAAATGCAATAGAATAGCAATCTGAGCACATTCGCGCATAAATGAAATGACCACAATTTTCTCAAAAACTATAACAGATGCAAACTTGTCCTGTGTGGTGGAGATGAGATTTGATAAAGTAAGTGGAAATCCAGTAAAAGTTTCATTTGGCTACTTTGCACTCTCGAGATAATCGTCACCATGTGCCAAATGCAATAGAATAGCAATCTGAGCACATTCGCGCATAAATGAAATGACCACAATTTTCTCAAAAACTATAACAGATGCAAACTTGACCTGTGTGGTGGAGATGAGATTTGATAAAGTAAGTGGAAATCCAGTAAAAGTTTCATTTGGCTACTTTGCACTCTCGAGATAATCGTCACCATGTGCCAAATGCAATAGAATAGCAATCTGAGCACATTCGCGCATAAATGAAATGACCACAATTTTCTCCAAAACTATAACAGATGCAAACTTGTCCTGTGTGGTGGAGATGAGATTTGATAAAGTAAGTGGAAATCCAGTAAAAGTTTCATTTGGCTACTTTGCACTCTCGAGATAATCGTCACCATGTGCCAAATGCAATAGAATAGCAATCTGAACACATTCGCGCATAAATGAAATGACCACAATTTTCTCAAAAACTATAACAGATGCAAACTTGTCCTGTGTGGTGGAGATGAGATTTGATAAAGTAAGTGGAAATCCAGTAAAAGTTTCATTTGGCTACTTTGCACTCTCGAGATAATCGTCACCATGTGCCAAATGCAATAGAATAGCAATCTGAGCACATTCGCGCATAAATGAAATGACCACAATTTTCTCAAAAACTATAACAGATGCAAACTTGTCCTGTGTGGTGGAGATGAGATTTGATAAAGTAAGTGGAAATCCAGTAAAAGTTTCATTTGGCTACTTTGCACTCTCGAGATAATCGTCACCATGTGCCAAATGCAATAGAATAGCAATCTGAGCACATTAGCGTATAAATGAAATGACCACAATTTTCTCAAAAACTATAACAGATGCAAACTTGTCCTGTGTGGTGGAGATGAGATTTGATAAAGTAAGTGGAAATCCAGTAAAAGTTTCATTTGGCTACTTTGCACTCTCGAGATAATCGTCACCATGTGCCAAATGCAATAGAATAGCAATCTGAGCACATTCGCGCATAAATGAAATGACCACAATTTTCTCCAAAACTATAACAGATGCAAACTTGTCCTGTGTGGTGGAGATGAGATTTGATAAAGTAAGTGGAAATCCAGTAAAAGTTTCAATTGGCTACTTTGCACTCTCAAGATAATCGTCACCATGTGCCAAATGCAATAGAATAGCAATCTGAGCACATTCGCGCATAAATGAAATGACCACAATTTTCTCAAAAACTATAACAGATGCAAACTTGTCCTGTGTGGTGGAGATGAGATTTGATAAACTAAGTGGAAATCCAGTAAAAGTTTCATTTGGCTACTTTGCACTCTCGAGATAATCGTCACCATGTGCCAAATGCAATAGAATAGCAATCTGAGCACATTCGCGAATAAATGAAATGACCGCAATTTTCTCCAAAACTATAACAGATGCAAACTTGTCCTGTGTGGTGGAGATGAGATTTGATAAAGTAAGTGGAAATCCAGTAAAAGTTTCATTTGGCTACTTTGCACTCTCGAGATAATCGTCACCATGTGCCAAATGCAATAGAATAGCAATCTGAACACATTCGCGCATAAATGAAATGACCACAATTTTCTCCAAAACTATAACAGATGCAAACTTGTCCTGTGTGGTGGAGATGAGATTTGATAAAGTAAGTGGAAATCCAGTAAAAGTTTCATTTGGCTACTTTGCACTCTCGAGATAATCGTCACCATGTGCCAAATGCAATAGAATAGCAATCTGAGCACATTCGCGTATAAATGAAATGACCACAATTTTCTCAAAAACTATAACAGATGCAAACTTGTCCTGTGTGGTGGAGATGAGATTTGATAAAGTAAGTGGAAATCCAGTAAAAGTTTCATTTGGCTACTTTGCACTCTCGAGATAATCGTCACCATGTGCCAAATGCAATAGAATAGCAATCTGAGCACATTCGCGCATAAATGAAATGACCACAATTTTCTCCAAAACTATAACAGATGCAAACTTGTCCTGTGTGGTGGAGATGAGATTTGATAAAGTAAGTGGAAATCCAGTAAAAGTTTCAATTGGCTACTTTGCACTCTCAAGATAATCGTCACCATGTGCCAAATGCAATAGAATAGCAATCTGAGCACATTCGCGCATAAATGAAATGACCACAATTTTCTCAAAAACTATAACAGATGCAAACTTGTCCTGTGTGGTGGAGATGAGATTTGATAAAGTAAGTGGAAATCCAGTAAAAGTTTCATTTGGCTACTTTGCACTCTCGAGATAATCGTCACCATGTGCCAAATGCAATAGAATAGCAATCTGAGCACATTCGCGAATAAATGAAATGACCGCAATTTTCTCCAAAACTATAACAGATGCAAACTTGTCCTGTGTGGTGGAGATGAGATTTGATAAAGTAAGTGGAAATCCAGTAAAAGTTTCATTTGGCTACTTTGCACTCTCGAGATAATCGTCACCATGTGCCAAATGCAATAGAATAGCAATCTGAACACATTCGCGCATAAATGAAATGACCACAATTTTCTCCAAAACTATAACAGATGCAAACTTGTCCTGTGTGGTGGAGATGAGATTTGATAAAGTAAGTGGAAATCCAGTAAAAGTTTCATTTGGCTACTTTGCACTCTCGAGATAATCGTCACCATGTGCCAAATGCAATAGAATAGCAATCTGAGCACATTCGCACATAAATGAAATGACCACAATTTTCTCCAAAACTATAACAGATGCAAACTTGTCCTGTGTGGTGGAGATGAGATTTGATAAAGTAAGTGGAAATCCAGTAAAAGTTTCATTTGGCTACTTTGCACTCTCGAGATAATCGTCACCATGTGCCAAATGCAATAGAATAGCAATCTGAACACATTCGCGCATAAATGAAATGACCACAATTTTCTCCAAAACTATAACAGATGCAAACTTGTCCCGTGTGGTGGAGATGAGATTTGATAAAGTAAGTGGAAATCCAGTAAAAGTTTCATTTGGCTACTTTGCACTCTCGAGATAATCGTCACCATGTGCCAAATGCAATAGAATAGCAATCTGATCACATTCGCGCATAAATGAAATTACCACAATTTTCTCCAAAACTATAACAGATGCAAACTTGTCCTGTGTGGTGGAGATGAGATTTGATAAAGTAAGTGGAAATCCAGTAAAAGTTTCATTTGGCTACTTTGCACTCTCGAGATAATCGTCACCATGTGCCAAATGCAATAGAATAGCAATCTGAGCACATTCGCGCATAAATGAAATGACCACAATTTTCTCCAAAACTATAACAGATGCAAACTTGTCCTGTGTGGTGGAGATGAGATTTGATAAAGTAAGTGGAAATCCAGTAAAAGTTTCATTTGGCTACTTTGCACTCTCGAGATAATCGTCACCATGTGCCAAATGCAATAGAATAGCAATCTGAGCACATTCGCGCATAAATGAAATGACCACAATTTTCTCCAAAACTATAACAGATGCAAACTTGTCCTGTGTGGTGGAGATGAGATTTGATAAAGTAAGTGGAAATCCAGTAAAAGTTTCATTTGGCTACTTTGCACTCTCGAGATAATCGTCACCATGTGCCAAATGCAATAGAATAGCAATCTGAACACATTTGCGCATAAATGAAATGACCACAATTTTCTCAAAAACTATAACAGATGCAAACTTGTCCTGTGTGGTGGAGATGAGATTTGATAAAGTAAGTGGAAATCCAGTAAAAGTTTAATTTGGCTACTTTGCACTCTCGAGATAATCGTCACCATGTGCCAAATGCAATAGAATAGCAATCTGAGCACATTCGCGCATAAATGAAATGACCATAATTTTCTCAAAAACTATAACAGATGCAAACTTGTCCTGTGTGGTGGAGATGAGATTTGATAAAGTAAGTGGAAATCCAGTAAAAGTTTCATTTGGCTACTTTGCACTCTCGAGATAATCGTCACCATGTGCCAAATGCAATAGAATAGCAATCTGAGCACATTCGCGTATAAATGAAATGACCACAATTTTCTCAAAAACTATAACAGATGCAAACTTGTCCTGTGTGGTGGAGATGAGATTTGATAAAGTAAGTGGAAATCCAGTAAAAGTTTCATTTGGCTACTTTGCACTCTCGAGATAATCGTCACCATGTGCCAAATGCAATAGAATAGCAATCTGAGCACATTCGCGCATAAATGAAATGACCACAATTTTCTCCAAAACTATAACAGATGCAAACTTGTCCTGTGTGGTGGAGATGAGATTTGATAAAGTAAGTGGAAATCCAGTAAAAGTTTCAATTGGCTACTTTGCACTCTCAAGATAATCGTCACCATGTGCCAAATGCAATAGAATAGCAATCTGAGCACATTCGCGCATAAATGAAATGACCACAATTTTCTCCAAAACTATAACAGATGCAAACTTGTCCTGTGTGGTGGAGATGAGATTTGATAAAGTAAGTGGAAATCCAGTAAAAGTTTCATTTGGCTACTTTGCACTCTCAAGATAATTGTCACCATGTGCCAAATGCAATAGAATAGCAATCTGAGCACATTCGCGAATAAATGAAATGACCGCAATTTTCTCCAAAACTATAACAGATGCAAACTTGTCCTGTGTGGTGGAGATGAGATTTGATAAAGTAAGTGGAAATCCAGTAAAAGTTTCATTTGGCTACTTTGCACTCTCGAGATAATCGTCACCATGTGCCAAATGCAATAGAATAGCAATCTGAACACATTCGCGCATAAATGAAATGACCACAATTTTCTCCAAAACTATAACAGATGCAAACTTGTCCTGTGTGGTGGAGATGAGATTTGATAAAGTAAGTGGAAATCCAGTAAAAGTTTCATTTGGCTACTTTGCACTCTCGAGATAATCGTCACCATGTGCCAAATGCAATAGAATAGCAATCTGAGCACATTCGCGTATAAATGAAATGACCACAATTTTCTCAAAAACTATAACAGATGCAAACTTGTCCTGTGTGGTGGAGATGAGATTTGATAAAGTAAGTGGAAACCCAGTAAAAGTTTCATTTGGCTACTTTGCACTCTCGAGATAATCGTCACCATGTGCCAAATGCAATAGAATAGCAATCTGAGCACATTCGCGCATAAATGAAATGACCACAATTTTCTCCAAAACTATAACAGATGCAAACTTGTCCTGTGTGGTGGAGATGAGATTTGATAAAGTAAGTGGAAATCCAGTAAAAGTTTCAATTGGCTACTTTGCACTCTCAAGATAATCGTCACCATGTGCCAAATGCAATAGAATAGCAATCTGAGCACATTCGCGCATAAATGAAATGACCACAATTTTCTCAAAAACTATAACAGATGCAAACTTGTCCTGTGTGGTGGAGATGAGATTTGATAAAGTAAGTGGAAATCCAGTAAAAGTTTCATTTGGCTACTTTGCACTCGAGATAATCGTCACCATGTGCCAAATGCAATAGAATAGCAATCTGAGCACATTCGCGAATAAATGAAATGACCGCAATTTTCTCCAAAACTATAACAGATGCAAACTTGTCCTGTGTGGTGGAGATGAGATTTGATAAAGTAAGTGGAAATCCAGTAAAAGTTTCATTTGGCTACTTTGCACTCTCGAGATAATCGTCACCATGTGCCAAATGCAATAGAATAGCAATCTGAACACATTCGCGCATAAATGAAATGACCACAATTTTCTCCAAAACTATAACAGATGCAAACTTGTCCTGTGTGGTGGAGATGAGATTTGATAAAGTAAGTGGAAATCCAGTAAAAGTTTCATTTGGCTACTTTGCACTCTCGAGATAATCGTCACCATGTGCCAAATGCAATAGAATAGCAATCTGAGCACATTCGCGCATAAATGAAATGACCACAATTTTCTTCAAAACTATAACAGATGCAAACTTGTCTTGTGTGGTGGAGATGAGATTTGATAAAGTAAGTGGAAATCCAGTAAAAGTTTCATTTGGCTACTTTGCACTCTCAAGATAATCGTCACCATGTGCTAAATGCAATAGAATAGCAATCTGAACACATTCGCGCATAAATGAAATGACCACAATTTTCTCCAAAACTATAACAGATGCAAACTTGTCCTGTGTGGTGGAGATGAGATTTGATAAAGTAAGTGGAAATCCAGTAAAAGTTTCATTTGGCTACTTTGCACTCTCGAGATAATCGTCACCATGTGCCAAATGCAATAGAATAGCAATCTGAGCACATTCGCGCATAAATGAAATGACCACAATTTTCTCCAAAACTATAACAGATGCAAACTTGTCCTGTGTGGTGGAGATGAGATTTGATAAAGTAAGTGGAAATCCAGTAAAAGTTTCATTTGGCTACTTTGCACTCTCGAGATAATCGTCACCATGTGCCAAATGCAATAGAATAGCAATCTGAACACATTCGCGCATAAATGAAATGACCACAATTTTCTCAAAAACTATAACAGATGCAAACTTGTCCTGTGTGGTGGAGATGAGATTTGATAAAGTAAGTGGAAATCCAGTAAAAGTTTAATTTGGCTACTTTGCACTCTCGAGATAATCGTCACCATGTGCCAAATGCAATAGAATAGCAATCTGAGCACATTCGCGCATAAATGAAATGACCATAATTTTCTCAAAAACTATAACAGATGCAAACTTGTCCTGTGTGGTGGAGATGAGATTTGATAAAGTAAGTGGAAATCCAGTAAAAGTTTCATTTGGCTACTTTGCACTCTCGAGATAATTGTCACCATGTGCCAAATGCAATAGAATAGCAATCTGAGCACATTCGCGAATAAATGAAATGACCGCAATTTTCTCCAAAACTATAACAGATGCAAACTTGTCCTGTGTGGTGGAGATGAGATTTGATAAAGTAAGTGGAAATCCAGTAAAAGTTTCATTTGGCTACTTTGCACTCTCGAGATAATCGTCACCATGTGCCAAATGCAATAGAATAGCAATCTGAACACATTCGCGCATAAATGAAATGACCACAATTTTCTCCAAAACTATAACAGATGCAAACTTGTCCTGTGTGGTGGAGATGAGATTTGATAAAGTAAGTGGAAATCCAGTAAAAGTTTCATTTGGCTACTTTGCACTCTCGAGATAATCGTCACCATGTGCCAAATGCAATAGAATAGCAATCTGAGCACATTCGCGTATAAATGAAATGACCACAATTTTCTCAAAAACTATAACAGATGCAAACTTGTCCTGTGTGGTGGAGATGAGATTTGATAAAGTAAGTGGAAATCCAGTAAAAGTTTCATTTGGCTACTTTGCACTCTCGAGATAATCGTCACCATGTGCCAAATGCAATAGAATAGCAATCTGAGCACATTCGCGCATAAATGAAATGACCACAATTTTCTCCAAAACTATAACAGATGCAAACTTGTCCTGTGTGGTGGAGATGAGATTTGATAAAGTAAGTGGAAATCCAGTAAAAGTTTCATTTGGCTACTTTGCACTCTCGAGATAATCGTCACCATGTGCCAAATGCAATAGAATAGCAATCTGAGCACATTCGCGCATAAATGAAATGACCGCAATTTTCTCCAAAACTATAACAGATGCAAACTTGTCCTGTGTGGTGGAGATGAGATTTGATAAAGTAAGTGGAAATCCAGTAAAAGTTTCATTTGGCTACTTTGCACTCTCGAGATAATCGTCACCATGTGCCAAATGCAATAGAATAGCAATCTGAACACATTCGCGCATAAATGAAATGACCACAATTTTCTCCAAAACTATAACAGATGCAAACTTGTCCTGTGTGGTGGAGATGAGATTTGATAAAGTAAGTGGAAATCCAGTAAAAGTTTCATTTGGCTACTTTGCACTCTCGAGATAATCGTCACCATGTGCCAAATGCAATAGAATAGCAATCTGAGCACATTCGCGCATAAATGAAATGACCACAATTTTCTCCAAAACTATAACAGATGCAAACTTGTCCTGTGTGGTGGAGATGAGATTTGATAAAGTAAGTGGAAATCCAGTAAAAGTTTCATTTGGCTACTTTGCACTCTCAAGATAATCGTCACCATGTGCTAAATGCAATAGAATAGCAATCTGAACACATTCGCGCATAAATGAAATGACCACAATTTTCTCCAAAACTATAACAGATGCAAACTTGTCCTGTGTGGTGGAGATGAGATTTGATAAAGTAAGTGGAAATCCAGTAAAAGTTTCATTTGGCTACTTTACACTCTCGAGATAATCGTCACCATGTGCCAAATGCAATAGAATAGCAATCGGAGCACATTCGCGCATAAATGAAATGACCACAATTTTCTCCAAAACTATAACAGATGCAAACTTGTCCTGTGTGGTGGAGATGAGATTTGATAAAGTAAGTGGAAATCCAGTAAAAGTTTCATTTGGCTACTTTGCACTCTCGAGATAATCGTCACCATGTGCCAAATGCAATAGAATAGCAATCTGAGCACATTCGCGCATAAATGAAATGACCACAATTTTCTCAAAAACTATAACAGATGCAAACTTGTCCTGTGTGGTGGAGATGAGATTTGATAAAGTAAGTGGAAATCCAGTAAAAGTTTCATTTGGCTACTTTGCACTCTCGAGATAATCGTCACCATGTGCCAAATGCAATAGAATAGCAATCTGAACACATTCGCGCATAAATGAAATGACCACAATTTTCTCCAAAACTATAACAGATGCAAACTTGTTCTGTGTGGTGGAGATGAGATTTGATAAAGTAAGTGGAAATCCAGTAAAAGTTTCATTTGGCTACTTTGCACTCTCGAGATAATCGTCACCATGTGCCAAATGCAATAGAATAGCAATCTGAACACATTCGCGCATAAATGAAATGACCACAATTTTCTCCAAAACTATAACAGATGCAAACTTGTCCTGTGTGGTGGAGATGAGATTTGATAAATTAGGTGGAAATCCAGTAAAAGTTTCATTTGGCTACTTTGCACTCTCGAGATAATCGTCACCATGTGCCAAATGCAATAGAATAGCAATCTGAGCACATTCGCGCATAAATGAAATGACCACAATTTTCTCAAAAACTATAACAGATGCAAACTTGTCCTGTGTGGTGGAGATGAGATTTGATAAAGTAAGTGGAAATCCAGTAAAAGTTTCATTTGGCTACTTTGCACTCTCGAGATAATCGTCACCATGTGCCAAATGCAATAGAATAGCAATCTGAGCACATTCGCGCATAAATGAAATGACCACAATTTTCTCCAAAACTATAACAGATGCAAACTTGTCCTGTGTGGTGGAGATGAGATTTGATAAAGTAAGTGGAAATCCAGTAAAAGTTTCATTTGGCTACTTTGCACTCTCGAGATAATCGTTACCATGTGCCAAATGCAATAGAATAGCAATCTGAACACATTCGCGCATAAATGAAATGACCACAATTTTCTCCAAAACTATAACAGATGCAAACTTGTCCTGTGTGGTGGAGATGAGATTTGATAAAGTAAGTGGAAATCCAGTAAAAGTTTCATTTGGCTACTTTGCACTCTCGAGATAATCGTCACCATGTGCCAAATGCAATAGAATAGCAATCTGAACACATTCGCTCATAAATGAAATGACCACAATTTTCTCCAAAACTATAACAGATGCAAACTTGTCCTGTGTGGTGGAGATGAGATTTGATAAAGTAAGTGGAAATCCAGTAAAAGTTTCATTTGGCTACTTTGCACTCTCGAGATAATCGTCACCATGTGCCAAATGCAATAGAATAGCAATCTGAGCACATTCGCGCATAAATGAAATGACCACAATTTTCTCAAAAACTATAACAGATGCAAACTTGTCCTGTGTGGTGGAGATGAGATTTGATAAAGTAAGTGGAAATCCAGTAAAAGTTTCATTTGGCTACTTTGCACTCTCGAGATAATCGTCACCATGTGCCAAATGCAATAGAATAGCAATCTGAGCACATTCGCGCATAAATGAAATGACCACAATTTTCTCAAAAACTATAACAGATGCAAACTTGTCCTGTGTGGTGGAGATGAGATTTGATAAAGTAAGTGGAAATCCAGTAAAAGTTTCATTTGGCTACTTTGCACTCTCGAGATAATCGTCACCATGTGCCAAATGCAATAGAATAGCAATCTGAGCACATTCGCGCATAAATGAAATGACCACAATTTTCTCAAAAACTATAACAGATGCAAACTTGTCCTGTGTGGTGGAGATGAGATTTGATAAAGTAAGTGGAAATCTAGTAAAAGTTTCATTTGGCTACTTTGCACTCTCGAGATAATCGTCACCATGTGCCAAATGCAATAGAATAGCAATCTGAGCACATTCGCGCATAAATGAAATGACCACAATTTTCTCCAAAACTATAACAGATGCAAACTTGTCCTGTGTGGTGGAGATGAGATTTGATAAAGTAAGTGGAAATCCAGTAAAAGTTTCATTTGGCTACTTTGCACTCTCAAGATAATCGTCACCATGTGCTAAATGCAATAGAATAGCAATCTGAACACATTCGCGCATAAATGAAATGACCACAATTTTCTCCAAAACTATAACAGATGCAAACTTGTCCTGTGTGGTGGAGATGAGATTTGATAAAGTAAGTGGAAATCCAGTAAAAGTTTCATTTGGCTACTTTACACTCTCGAGATAATCGTCACCATGTGCCAAATGCAATAGAATAGCAATCGGAGCACATTCGCGCATAAATGAAATGACCACAATTTTCTCCAAAACTATAACAGATGCAAACTTGTCCTGTGTGGTGGAGATGAGATTTGATAAAGTAAGTGGAAATCCAGTAAAAGTTTCATTTGGCTACTTTGCACTCTCGAGATAATCGTCACCATGTGCCAAATGCAATAGAATAGCAATCTGAGCACATTCGCGCATAAATGAAATGACCACAATTTTCTCAAAAACTATAACAGATGCAAACTTGTCCTGTGTGGTGGAGATGAGATTTGATAAAGTAAGTGGAAATCCAGTAAAAGTTTCATTTGGCTACTTTGCACTCTCGAGATAATCGTCACCATGTGCCAAATGCAATAGAATAGCAATCTGAACACATTCGCGCATAAATGAAATGACCACAATTTTCTCCAAAACTATAACAGATGCAAACTTGTTCTGTGTGGTGGAGATGAGATTTGATAAAGTAAGTGGAAATCCAGTAAAAGTTTCATTTGGCTACTTTGCACTCTCGAGATAATCGTCACCATGTGCCAAATGCAATAGAATAGCAATCTGAACACATTCGCGCATAAATGAAATGACCACAATTTTCTCCAAAACTATAACAGATGCAAACTTGTCCTGTGTGGTGGAGATGAGATTTGATAAATTAGGTGGAAATCCAGTAAAAGTTTCATTTGGCTACTTTGCACTCTCGAGATAATCGTCACCATGTGCCAAATGCAATAGAATAGCAATCTGAGCACATTCGCGCATAAATGAAATGACCACAATTTTCTCAAAAACTATAACAGATGCAAACTTGTCCTGTGTGGTGGAGATGAGATTTGATAAAGTAAGTGGAAATCCAGTAAAAGTTTCATTTGGCTACTTTGCACTCTCGAGATAATCGTCACCATGTGCCAAATGCAATAGAATAGCAATCTGAGCACATTCGCGCATAAATGAAATGACCACAATTTTCTCAAAAACTATAACAGATGCAAACTTGTCCTGTGTGGTGGAGATGAGATTTGATAAAGTAAGTGGAAATCCAGTAAAAGTTTCATTTGGCTACTTTGCACTCTCGAGATAATCGTCACCATGTGCCAAATGCAATAGAATAGCAATCTGAACACATTCGCGCATAAATGAAATGACCACAATTTTCTCCAAAACTATAACAGATGCAAACTTGTTCTGTGTGGTGGAGATGAGATTTGATAAAGTAAGTGGAAATCCAGTAAAAGTTTCATTTGGCTACTTTGCACTCTCGAGATAATCGTCACCATGTGCCAAATGCAATAGAATAGCAATCTGAACACATTCGCGCATAAATGAAATGACCACAATTTTCTCCAAAACTATAACAGATGCAAACTTGTCCTGTGTGGTGGAGATGAGATTTGATAAATTAGGTGGAAATCCAGTAAAAGTTTCATTTGGCTACTTTGCACTCTCGAGATAATCGTCACCATGTGCCAAATGCAATAGAATAGCAATCTGAGCACATTCGCGCATAAATGAAATGACCACAATTTTCTCAAAAACTATAACAGATGCAAACTTGTCCTGTGTGGTGGAGATGAGATTTGATAAAGTAAGTGGAAATCCAGTAAAAGTTTCATTTGGCTACTTTGCACTCTCGAGATAATCGTCACCATGTGCCAAATGCAATAGAATAGCAATCTGAGCACATTCGCGCATAAATGAAATGACCACAATTTTCTCCAAAACTATAACAGATGCAAACTTGTCCTGTGTGGTGGAGATGAGATTTGATAAAGTAAGTGGAAATCCAGTAAAAGTTTCATTTGGCTACTTTGCACTCTCGAGATAATCGTTACCATGTGCCAAATGCAATAGAATAGCAATCTGAACACATTCGCGCATAAATGAAATGACCACAATTTTCTCCAAAACTATAACAGATGCAAACTTGTCCTGTGTGGTGGAGATGAGATTTGATAAAGTAAGTGGAAATCCAGTAAAAGTTTCATTTGGCTACTTTGCACTCTCGAGATAATCGTCACCATGTGCCAAATGCAATAGAATAGCAATCTGAACACATTCGCTCATAAATGAAATGACCACAATTTTCTCCAAAACTATAACAGATGCAAACTTGTCCTGTGTGGTGGAGATGAGATTTGATAAAGTAAGTGGAAATCCAGTAAAAGTTTCATTTGGCTACTTTGCACTCTCGAGATAATCGTCACCATGTGCCAAATGCAATAGAATAGCAATCTGAGCACATTCGCGCATAAATGAAATGACCACAATTTTCTCAAAAACTATAACAGATGCAAACTTGTCCTGTGTGGTGGAGATGAGATTTGATAAAGTAAGTGGAAATCCAGTAAAAGTTTCATTTGGCTACTTTGCACTCTCGAGATAATCGTCACCATGTGCCAAATGCAATAGAATAGCAATCTGAGCACATTCGCGCATAAATGAAATGACCACAATTTTCTCAAAAACTATAACAGATGCAAACTTGTCCTGTGTGGTGGAGATGAGATTTGATAAAGTAAGTGGAAATCCAGTAAAAGTTTCATTTGGCTACTTTGCACTCTCGAGATAATCGTCACCATGTGCCAAATGCAATAGAATAGCAATCTGAGCACATTCGCGCATAAATGAAATGACCACAATTTTCTCAAAAACTATAACAGATGCAAACTTGTCCTGTGTGGTGGAGATGAGATTTGATAAAGTAAGTGGAAATCCAGTAAAAGTTTCATTTGGCTACTTTGCACTCTCGAGATAATCGTCACCATGTGCCAAATGCAATAGAATAGCAATCTGAACACATTCGCGCATATATGAAATGACCACAATTTTCTCCAAAACTATAACAGATGCAAACTTGTCCTGTGTGGTGGAGATCAGATTTGATAAAGTAAGTGGAAATCCAGTAAAAGTTTCATTTGGCTACTTTGCACTCTCGAGATAATCGTCACCATGAGCCAAATGCAATAGAATAGCAATCTGAGCACATTCGCGCATAAATGAAATGACCACAATTTTCTCAAAAACTATAACAGATGCAAACTCGTCCTGTGTGGTGGAGATGAGATTTGATAAAGTAAGTGGAAATCCAGTAAAAGTTTCATTTGGCTACTTTGCACTCTCGAGATAATCGTCACCATGTGCCAAATGCAATAGAATAGCAATCTGAACACATTCGCGCATAAATGAAATGACCACAATTTTCTCCAAAACTATAACAGATGCAAACTTGTCCTGTGTGGTGGAGATGAGATTTGATAAAGTAAGTGGAAATCCAGTAAAAGTTTCATTTGGCTACTTTGCACTCTCGAGATAATCGTCACCATGTGCCAAATGCAATAGAATAGCAATCTGAACACATTCGCGCATAAATGAAATGACCACAATTTTCTCCAAAACTATAACAGATGCAAACTTGTCCTGTGTGGTGGAGATGAGATTTGATAAAGTAAGTGGAAATCCAGTAAAAGTTTCATTTGGCTACTTTGCACTCTCGAGATAATCGTCACCATGTGCCAAATGCAATAGAATAGCAATCTGAGCACATTCGCGCATAAATGAAATGACCACAATTTTCTCAAAAACTATAACAGATGCAAACTTGTCCTGTGTGGTGGAGATGAGATTTGATAAAGTAAGTGGAAATCCAGTAAAAGTTTCATTTGGCTACTTTGCACTCTCGAGATAATCGTCACCATGTGCCAAATGCAATAGAATAGCAATCTGAGCACATTCGCGCATAAATGAAATGACCACAATTTTCTCAAAAACTATAACAGATGCAAACTTGTCCTGTGTGGTGGAGATGAGATTTGATAAAGTAAGTGGAAATCCAGTAAAAGTTTCATTTGGCTACTTTGCACTCTCGAGATAATCGTCACCATGTGCCAAATGCAATAGAATATCAATCTGAACACATTCGCGCATAAATGAAATGACCACAATTTTCTCCAAAACTATAACAGATGCAAACTTGTCCTGTGTGGTGGAGATCAGATTTGATAAAGTAAGTGGAAATCCAGTAAAAGTTTCATTTGGCTACTTTGCACTCTCGAGATAATCGTCACCATGAGCCAAATGCAATAGAATAGCAATCTGAGCACATTCGCGCATAAATGAAATGACCACAATTTTCTCAAAAACTATAACAGATGCAAACTCGTCCTGTGTGGTGGAGATGAGATTTGATAAAGTAAGTGGAAATCCAGTAAAAGTTTCATTTGGCTACTTTGCACTCTCGAGATAATCGTCACCATGTGCCAAATGCAATAGAATAGCAATCTGAACACATTCGCGCATAAATGAAATGACCACAATTTTCTCCAAAACTATAACAGATGCAAACTTGTCCTGTGTGGTGGAGATGAGATTTGATAAAGTAAGTGGAAATCCAGTAAAAGTTTCATTTGGCTACTTTGCACTCTCGAGATAATCGTCACCATGTGCCAAATGCAATAGAATAGCAATCTGAACACATTCGCGCATAAATGAAATGACCACAATTTTCTCCAAAACTATAACAGATGCAAACTTGTCCTGTGTGGTGGAGATGAGATTTGATAAAGTAAGTGGAAATCCAGTAAAAGTTTCATTTGGCTACTTTGCACTCTCGAGATAATCGTCACCATGTGCCAAATGCAATAGAATAGCAATCTGAGCACATTCGCGCATAAATGAAATGACCACAATTTTCTCAAAAACTATAACAGATGCAAACTTGTCCTGTGTGGTGGAGATGAGATTTGATAAAGTAAGTGGAAATCCAGTAAAAGTTTCATTTGGCTACTTTGCACTCTCGAGATAATCGTCACCATGTGCCAAATGCAATAGAATAGCAATCTGAGCACATTCGCGCATAAATGAAATGACCACAATTTTCTCCAAAACTATAACAGATGCAAACTTGTCCTGTGTGGTGGAGATGAGATTTGATAAAGTAAGTGGAAATCCAGTAAAAGTTTCATTTGGCTACTTTGCACTCTCGAGATAATCGTCACCATGTGCCAAATGCAATAGAATATCAATCTGAACACATTCGCGCATATATGAAATGACCACAATTTTCTCCAAAACTATAACAGATGCAAACTTGTCCTGTGTGGTGGAGATGAGATTTGATAAAGTAAGTGAAAATCCAGTAAAAGTTTCATTTGGCTACTTTGCACTCTCGAGATAATCGTCACCATGTGCCAAATGCAATAGAATAGCAATCTGAACACATTCGCGCATAAATGAAATGACCACAATTTTCTCCAAAACTATAACAGATGCAAACTTGTCCTGTGTGGTGGAGATGAGATTTGATAAAGTAAGTGGAAATCCAGTAAAAGTTTCATTTGGCTACTTTGCACTCTCGAGATAATCGTCACCATGTGCCAAATGCAATAGAATAGCAATCTGAGCACATTCGCGCATAAATGAAATGACCACAATTTTCTCAAAAACTATAACAGATGCAAACTTGTCCTGTGTGGTGGAGATGAGATTTGATAAAGTAAGTGGAAATCCAGTAAAAGTTTCATTTGGCTACTTTGCACTCTCGAGATAATCGTCACCATGTGCCAAATGCAATAGAATAGCAATCTGAACACATTCGCGCATAAATAAAATGACCACAATTTTCTCCAAAACTATAACAGATGCAAACTTGTCCTGTGTGGTGGAGATGAGATTTGATAAAGTAAGTGGAAATCCAGTAAAAGTTTCATTTGGCTACTTTGCACTCTCGAGATAATCGTCACCATGTGCCAAATGCAATAGAATAGCAATCTGAACACATTCGCGCATAAATGAAATGACCACAATTTTCTCCAAAACTATAACAGATGCAAACTTGTCCTGTGTGGTGGAGATGAGATTTGATAAAGTAAGTGGAAATCCAGTAAAAGTTTAATTTGGCTACTTTGCACTCTCGAGATAATCGTCACCATGTGCCAAATGCAATAGAATAGCAATCTGAACACATTCGCGCATTAATGAAATGACCACAATTTTCTCCAAAACTATAACAGATGCAAACTTGTCCTGTGTGGTGGAGATGAGATTTGATAAAGTAAGTGGAAATCCAGTAAAAGTTTCATTTGGCTACTTTGCACTCTCGAGATAATCGTCACCATGTGCCAAATGCAATAGAATAGCAATCTGAACACATTCGCGCATAAATGAAATGACCACAATTTTCTCCAAAACTATAACAGATGCAAACTTGTCCTGTGTGGTGGAGATGAGATTTGATAAAGTAAGTGGAAATCCAGTAAAAGTTTCATTTGGCTACTTTGCACTCTCGAGATAATCGTCACCATGTGCCAAATGCAATAGAATAGCAATCTGAACACATTCGCGCATTAATGAAATGACCACAATTTTCTCCAAAACTATAACAGATGCAAACTTGTCCTGTGTGGTGGAGATGAGATTTGATAAAGTAAGTGGAAATCCAGTAAAAGTTTCATTTGGCTACTTTGCACTCTCGAGATAATCATCACCATGTGCCAAATGCAATAGAATAGCAATCTGAACACATTCGCGCATAAATGAAATGACCACAATTTTCTCCAAAACTATAACAGATGCAAACTTGTCCTGTGTGGTGGAGATGAGATTTGATAAAGTAAGTGGAAATCCAGTAAAAGTTTCATTTGGCTACTTTGCACTCTCGAGATAATCGTCACCATGTGCCAAATGCAATAGAATAGCAATCTGAACACATTCGCGCATAAATGAAATGACCACAATTTTCTCCAAAACTATAACAGATGCAAACTTGTCCTGTGTGGTGGAGATGAGATTTGATAAAGTAAGTGGAAATCCAGTAAAAGTTTCATTTGGCTACTTTGCACTCTCGAGATAATCGTCACCATGTGCCAAATGCAATAGAATAGCAATCTGAACACATTCGCGCATAAATGAAATGACCACAATTTTCTCCAAAACTATAACAGATGCAAACTTGTCCTGTGTGGTGGAGATGAGATTTGATAAAGTAAGTGGAAATCCAGTAAAAGTTTCATTTGGCTACTTTGCACTCTCGAGATAATCATCACCATGTGCCAAATGCAATAGAATAGCAATCTGAACACATTCGCGCATAAATGAAATGACCACAATTTTCTCCAAAACTATAACAGATGCAAACTTGTCCTGTGTGGTGGAGATGAGATTTGATAAAGTAAGTGGAAATCCAGTAAAAGTTTCATTTGGCTACTTTGCACTCTCGAGATAATCGTCACCATGTGCCAAATGCAATAGAATAGCAATCTGAACACATTCGCGCATAAATAAAATGACCACAATTTTCTCCAAAACTATAACAGATGCAAACTTGTCCTGTGTGGTGGAGATGAGATTTGATAAAGTAAGTGGAAATCCAGTAAAAGTTTCATTTGGCTACTTTGCACTCTCGAGATAATCGTCACCATGTGCCAAATGCAATAGAATAGCAATCTGAACACATTCGCGCATAAATGAAATGACCACAATTTTCTCCAAAACTATAACAGATGCAAACTTGTCCTGTGTGGTGGAGATGAGATTTGATAAAGTAAGTGGAAATCCAGTAAAAGTTTCATTTGGCTACTTTGCACTCTCGAGATAATCGTCACCATGTGCCAAATGCAATAGAATAGCAATCTGAACACATTCGCGCATAAATGAAATGACCACAATTTTCTCCAAAACTATAACAGATGCAAACTTGTCCTGTGTGGTGGAGATGAGATTTGATAAAGTAAGTGGAAATCCAGTAAAAGTTTCATTTGGCTACTTTGCACTCTCGAGATAATCGTCACCATGTGCCAAATGCAATAGAATAGCAATCTGAGCACATTCGCGCATAAATGAAATGACCACAATTTTCTCCAAAACTATAACAGATGCAAACTTGTCCTGTGTGGTGGAGATGAGATTTGATAAAGTAAGTGGAAATCCAGTAAAAGTTTCATTTGGCTACTTTGCACTCTCGAGATAACGTCACCATGTGCCAAATGCAATAGAATAGCAATCTGAACACATTCGCGCATAAATGAAATGACCACAATTTTCTCCAAAACTATAACAGATGCAAACTTGTCCTGTGTGGTGGAGATGAGATTTGATAAAGTAAGTGGAAATCCAGTAAAAGTTTCATTTGGCTACTTTGCACTCTCGAGATAATCGTCACCATGTGCCAAATGCAATAGAATAGCAATCTGAACACATTCGCGCATAAATGAAATGACCACAATTTTCTCCAAAACTATAACAGATGCAAACTTGTCCTGTGTGGTGGAGATGAGATTTGATAAAGTAAGTGGAAATCCAGTAAAAGTTTCATTTGGCTACTTTGCACTCTCGAGATAATCGTCACCATGTGCCAAATGCAATAGAATAGCAATCTGAACACATTCGCGCATTAATGAAATGACCACAATTTTCTCCAAAACTATAACAGATGCAAACTTGTCCTGTGTGGTGGAGATGAGATTTGATAAAGTAAGTGGAAATCCAGTAAAAGTTTCATTTGGCTACTTTGCACTCTCGAGATAATCGTCACCATGTGCCAAATGCAATAGAATAGCAATCTGAGCACATTCGCGCATAAATGAAATGACCACAATTTTCTCAAAAACTATAACAGATGCAAACTTGTCCTGTGTGGTGGAGATGAGATTTGATAAAGTAAGTGGAAATCCAGTAAAAGTTTCATTTGGCTACTTTGCACTCTCGAGATAATCGTCACCATGTGCCAAATGCAATAGAATAGCAATCTGAACACATTCGCGCATAAATGAAATGACCACAATTTTCTCCAAAACTATAACAGATGCAAACTTGTCCTGTGTGGTGGAGATGAGATTTGATAAAGTAAGTGGAAATCCAGTAAAAGTTTCATTTGGCTACTTTGCACTCTCGAGATAATCGTCACCATGTGCCAAATGCAATAGAATAGCAATCTGAGCACATTCGCGCATAAATGAAATGACCACAATTTTCTCCAAAACTATAACAGATGCAAACTTGTCCTGTGTGGTGGAGATGAGATTTGATAAAGTAAGTGGAAATCCAGTAAAAGTTTCATTTGGCTACTTTGCACTCTCGAGATAATCAACACCATGTGCCAAATGCAATAGAATAGCAATCTGAACACATTCGCGCATAAATGAAATGACCACAATTTTCTCCAAAACTATAACAGATGCAAACTTGTCCTGTGTGGTGGAGATGAGATTTGATAAAGTAAGTGGAAATCCAGTAAAAGTTTCATTTGGCTACTTTGCACTCTCGAGATAATCGTCACCATGTGCCAAATGCAATAGAATAGCAATCTGAACACATTCGCGCATAAATGAAATGACCACAATTTTCTCCAAAACTATAACAGATGCAAACTTGTCCTGTGTGGTGGAGATGAGATTTGATAAAGTAAGTGGAAATCCAGTAAAAGTTTCATTTGGCTACTTTGCACTCTCGAGATAATCGTCACCATGTGCCAAATGCAATAGAATAGCAATCTGAACACATTCGCGCATTAATGAAATGACCACAATTTTCTCCAAAACTATAACAGATGCAAACTTGTCCTGTGTGGTGGAGATGAGATTTGATAAAGTAAGTGGAAATCCAGTAAAAGTTTCATTTGGCTACTTTGCACTCTCGAGATAATCGTCACCATGTGCCAAATGCAATAGAATAGCAATCTGAGCACATTTGCGCATAAATGAAATGACCACAATTTTCTCAAAAACTATAACAGATGCAAACTTGTCCTGTGTGGTGGAGATGAGATTTGATAAAGTAAGTGGAAATCCAGTAAAAGTTTCATTTGGCTACTTTGCACTCTCGAGATAATCGTCACCATGTGCCAAATGCAATAGAATAGCAATCTGAACACATTCGCGCATAAATAAAATGACCACAATTTTCTCCAAAACTATAACAGATGCAAACTTGTCCTGTGTGGTGGAGATGAGATTTGATAAAGTAAGTGGAAATCCAGTAAAAGTTTCATTTGGCTACTTTGCACTCTCGAGATAATCATCACCATGTGCCAAATGCAATAGAATAGCAATCTGAACACATTCGCGCATAAATGAAATGACCACAATTTTCTCCAAAACTATAACAGATGCAAACTTGTCCTGTGTGGTGGAGATGAGATTTGATAAAGTAAGTGGAAATCCAGTAAAAGTTTCATTTGGCTACTTTGCACTCTCGAGATAATCGTCACCATGTGCCAAATGCAATAGAATAGCAATCTGAGCACATTCGCGCATAAATGAAATGACCACAATTTTCTCCAAAACTATAACAGATGCAAACTTGTCCTGTGTGGTGGAGATGAGATTTGATAAAGTAAGTGGAAATCCAGTAAAAGTTTCATTTGGCTACTTTGCACTCTCGAGATAATCGTCACCATGTGCCAAATGCAATAGAATAGCAATCTGAACACATTCGCGCATAAATGAAATGACCACAATTTTCGCCAAAACTATAACAGATGCAAACTTGTCCTGTGTGGTGGAGATGAGATTTGATAAAGTAAGTGGAAATCCAGTAAAAGTTTCATTTGGCTACTTTGCACTCTCGAGATAATCGTCACCATGTGCCAAATGCAATAGAATAGCAATCTGAACACATTCGCGCATAAATGAAATGACCACAATTTTCTCCAAAACTATAACAGATGCAAACTTGTCCTGTGTGGTGGAGATGAGATTTGATAAAGTAAGTGGAAATCCAGTAAAAGTTTCATTTGGCTACTTTGCACTCTCGAGATAATCGTCACCATGTGCCAAATGCAATAGAATAGCAATCTGAACACATTCGCGCATTAATGAAATGACCACAATTTTCTCCAAAACTATAACAGATGCAAACTTGTCCTGTGTGGTGGAGATGAGATTTGATAAAGTAAGTGGAAATCCAGTAAAAGTTTCATTTGGCTACTTTGCACTCTCGAGATAATCATCACCATGTGCCAAATGCAATAGAATAGCAATCTGAACACATTCGCGCATAAATGAAATGACCACAATTTTCTCCAAAACTATAACAGATGCAAACTTGTCCTGTGTGGTGGAGATGAGATTTGATAAAGTAAGTGGAAATCCAGTAAAAGTTTCATTTGGCTACTTTGCACTCTCGAGATAATCGTCACCATGTGCCAAATGCAATAGAATAGCAATCTGAACACATTCGCGCATAAATGAAATGACCACAATTTTCTCCAAAACTATAACAGATGCAAACTTGTCCTGTGTGGTGGAGATGAGATTTGATAAAGTAAGTGGAAATCCAGTAAAAGTTTCATTTGGCTACTTTGCACTCTCGAGATAATCGTCACCATGTGCCAAATGCAATAGAATAGCAATCTGTACACATTCGCGCATAAATGAAATGACCACAATTTGCTCCAAAACTATAACAGATGCAAACTTGTCCTGTGTGGTGGAGATGAGATTTGATAAAGTAAGTGGAAATCCAGTAAAAGTTTCATTTGGCTACTTTGCACTCTCGAGATAATCGTCACCATGTGCCAAATGCAATAGAATAGCAATCTGAGCACATTCGCGCATAAATGAAATGACCACAATTTTCTCCAAAACTATAACAGATGCAAACTTGTCCTGTGTGGTGGAGATGAGATTTGATAAAGTAAGTGGAAATCCAGTAAAAGTTTCATTTGGCTACTTTGCACTCTCGAGATAATCGTCACCATGTGCCAAATGCAATAGAATAGCAATCTGAACACATTCGCGCATAAATGAAATGACCACAATTTTCGCCAAAACTATAACAGATGCAAACTTGTCCTGTGTGGTGGAGATGAGATTTGATAAAGTAAGTGGAAATCCAGTAAAAGTTTCATTTGGCTACTTTTCACTCTCGAGATAATCGTCACCATGTGCCAAATGCAATAGAATAGCAATCTGAACACATTCGCGCATAAATGAAATGACCACAATTTTCTCCAAAACTATAACAGATGCAAACTTGTCCTGTGTGGTGGAGATGAGATTTGATAAAGTAAGTGGAAATCCAGTAAAAGTTTCATTTGGCTACTTTGCACTCTCGAGATAATCGTCACCATGTGCCAAATGCAATAGAATAGCAATCTGAACACATTCGCGCATAAATGAAATGACCACAATTTTCTCCAAAACTATAACAGATGCAAACTTGTCCTGTGTGGTGGAGATGAGATTTGATAAAGTAAGTGGAAATCCAGTAAAAGTTTCATTTGGCTACTTTGCACTCTCGAGATAATCGTCACCATGTGCCAAATGCAATAGAATAGCAATCTGAACACATTCGCGCATTAATGAAATGACCACAATTTTCTCCAAAACTATAACAGATGCAAACTTGTCCTGTGTGGTGGAGATGAGATTTGATAAAGTAAGTGGAAATCCAGTAAAAGTTTCATTTGGCTACTTTGCACTCTCGAGATAATCGTCACCATGTGCCAAATGCAATAGAATAGCAATCTGAGCACATTCGCGCATAAATGAAATGACCACAATTTTCTCAAAAACTATAACAGATGCAAACTTGTCCTGTGTGGTGGAGATGAGATTTGATAAAGTAAGTGGAAATCCAGTAAAAGTTTCATTTGGCTACTTTGCACTCTCGAGATAATCGTCACCATGTGCCAAATGCAATAGAATAGCAATCTGAACACATTCGCGCTTAAATGAAATGACCACAATTTTCTCCAAAACTATAACAGATGCAAACTTGTCCTGTGTGGTGGAGATGAGATTTGATAAAGTAAGTGGAAATCCAGTAAAAGTTTCATTTGGCTACTTTGCACTCTCGAGATAATCGTCACCATGTGCCAAATGCAATAGAATAGCAATCTGAACACATTCGCGCATTAATGAAATGACCACAATTTTCTCCAAAACTATAACAGATGCAAACTTGTCCTGTGTGGTGGAGATGAGATTTGATAAAGTAAGTGGAAATCCAGTAAAAGTTTCATTTGGCTACTTTGCACTCTCGAGATAATCATCACCATGTGCCAAATGCAATAGAATAGCAATCTGAACACATTCGCGCATAAATGAAATGACCACAATTTTCTCCAAAACTATAACAGATGCAAACATGTCCTGTGTGGTGGAGATGAGATTTGATAAAGTAAGTGGAAATCCAGTAAAAGTTTCATTTGGCTACTTTGCACTCTCGAGATAATCGTCACCATGTGCCAAATGCAATAGAATAGCAATCTGAACACATTCGCGCATAAATGAAATGACCACAATTTTCTCCAAAACTATAACAGATGCAAACTTGTCCTGTGTGGTGGAGATGAGATTTGATAAAGTAAGTGGAAATCCAGTAAAAGTTTCATTTGGCTACTTTGCACTCTCGAGATAATCGTCACCATGTGCCAAATGCAATAGAATAGCAATCTGAACACATTCGCGCATAAATGAAATGACCACAATTTTCTCCAAAACTATAACAGATGCAAACTTGTCCTGTGTGGTGGAGATGAGATTTGATAAAGTAAGTGGAAATCCAGTAAAAGTTTCATTTGGCTACTTTGCACTCTCAAGATAATCATCACCATGTGCCAAATGCAATAGAATAGCAATCTGAACACATTCGCGCATAAATGAAATGACCACAATTTTCTCCAAAACTATAACAGATGCAAACTTGTCCTGTGTGGTGGAGATGAGATTTGATAAAGTAAGTGGAAATCCAGTAAAAGTTTCATTTGGCTACTTTGCACTCTCGAGATAATCGTCACCATGTGCCAAATGCAATAGAATAGCAATCTGAACACATTCGCGCATAAATAAAATGACCACAATTTTCTCCAAAACTATAACAGATGCAAACTTGTCCTGTGTGGTGGAGATGAGATTTGATAAAGTAAGTGGAAATCCAGTAAAAGTTTCATTTGGCTACTTTGCACTCTCGAGATAATCGTCACCATGTGCCAAATGCAATAGAATAGCAATCTGAACACATTCGCGCATAAATGAAATGACCACAATTTTCTCCAAAACTATAACAGATGCAAACTTGTCCTGTGTGGTGGAGATGAGATTTGATAAAGTAAGTGGAAATCCAGTAAAAGTTTCATTTGGCTACTTTGCACTCTCGAGATAATCGTCACCATGTGCCAAATGCAATAGAATAGCAATCTGAACACATTCGCGCATAAATGAAATGACCACAATTTTCTCCAAAACTATAACAGATGCAAACTTGTCCTGTGTGGTGGAGATGAGATTTGATAAAGTAAGTGGAAATCCAGTAAAAGTTTCATTTGGCTACTTTGCACTCTCGAGATAATCGTCACCATGTGCCAAATGCAATAGAATAGCAATCTGAGCACATTCGCGCATAAATGAAATGACCACAATTTTCTCCAAAACTATAACAGATGCAAACTTGTCCTGTGTGGTGGAGATGAGATTTGATAAAGTAAGTGGAAATCCAGTGAAAGTTTCATTTGGCTACTTTGCACTCTCGAGATAATCGTCACCATGTGCCAAATGCAATAGAATAGCAATCTGAGCACATTCGTGCATAAATGAAATGACCACAATTTTCTCCAAACCTATAACAGATGCAAACTTGTCCTGTGTGGTGGAGATGAGATTTGATAAAGTAAGTGGAAATCCAGTAAAAGTTTCATTTGGCTACTTTGCACTCTCGAGATAATCGTCACCATGTGCCAAATGCAATAGAATAGCAATCTGAACACATTCGCGCATAAATGAAATGACCACAATTTTCACCAAAACTATAACAGATGCAAACTTGTCCTGTGTGGTGGAGATGAGATTTGATAAAGTAAGTGGAAATCCAGTAAAAGTTTCATTTGGCTACTTTGCACTCTCGAGATAATCGTCACCATGTGCCAAATGCAATAGAATAGCAATCTGAACACATTCGCGCATAAATGAAATGACCACAATTTTCTCCAAAACTATAACAGATGCAAACTTGTCCTGTGTGGTGGAGATGAGATTTGATAAAGTAAGTGGAAATCCAGTAAAAGTTTCATTTGGCTACTTTGCACTCTCGAGATAATCGTCACCATGTGCCAAATGCAATAGAATAGCAATCTGAACACATTCGCGCATAAATGAAATGACCACAATTTTCTCCAAAACTATAACAGATGCAAACTTGTCCTGTGTGGTGGAGATGAGATTTGATAAAGTAAGTGGAAATCCAGTAAAAGTTTCATTTGGCTACTTTGCACTCTCGAGATAATCGTCACCATGTGCCAAATGCAATAGAATAGCAATCTGAGCACATTCGCGCATAAATGAAATGACCACAATTTTCTCCAAAACTATAACAGATGCAAACTTGTCCTGTGTGGTGGAGATGAGATTTGATAAAGTAAGTGGAAATCCAGTAAAAGTTTCATTTGGCTACTTTGCACTCTCGAGATAATCAACACCATGTGCCAAATGCAATAGAATAGCAATCTAAACACATTCGCGCATAAATGAAATGACCACAATTTTCTCCAAAACTATAACAGATGCAAACTTGTCCTGTGTGGTGGAGATGAGATTTGATAAAGTAAGTGGAAATCCAGTAAAAGTTTCATTTGGCTACTTTGCACTCTCGAGATAATCGTCACCATGTGCCAAATGCAATAGAATAGCAATCTGAACACATTCGCGCATAAATGAAATGACCACAATTTTCTCCAAAACTATAACAGATGCAAACTTGTCCTGTGTGGTGGAGATGAGATTTGATAAAGTAAGTGGAAATCCAGTAAAAGTTTCATTTGGCTACTTTGCACTCTCGAGATAATCGTCACCATGTGCCAAATGCAATAGAATAGCAATCTGAACACATTCGCGCATTAATGAAATGACCACAATTTTCTCCAAAACTATAACAGATGCAAACTTGTCCTGTGTGGTGGAGATGAGATTTGATAAAGTAAGTGGAAATCCAGTAAAAGTTTCATTTGGCTACTTTGCACTCTCGAGATAATCGTCACCATGTGCCAAATGCAATAGAATAGCAATCTGAGCACATTCGCGCATAAATGAAATGACCACAATTTTCTCAAAAACTATAACAGATGCAAACTTGTCCTGTGTGGTGGAGATGAGATTTGATAAAGTAAGTGGAAATCCAGTAAAAGTTTCATTTGGCTACTTTGCACTCTCGAGATAATCGTCACCATGTGCCAAATGCAATGGAATAGCAATCTGAACACATTCGCGCATAAATAAAATGACCACAATTTTCTCCAAAACTATAACAGATGCAAACTTGTCCTGTGTGGTGGAGATGAGATTTGATAAAGTAAGTGGAAATCCAGTAAAAGTTTCATTTGGCTACTTTGCACTCTCGAGATAATCGTCACCATGTGCCAAATGCAATAGAATAGCAATCTGAACACATTCGCGCATAAATGAAATGACCACAATTTTCTCCAAAACTATAACAGATGCAAACTTGTCCTGTGTGGTGGAGATGAGATTTGATAAAGTAAGTGGAAATCCAGTAAAAGTTTCATTTGGCTACTTTGCACTCTCGAGATAATCGTCACCATGTGCCAAATGCAATAGAATAGCAATCTGAGCACATTCGCGCATAAATGAAATGACCACAATTTTCTCCAAAACTATAACAGATGCAAACTTGTCCTGTGTGGTGGAGATGAGATTTGATAAAGTAAGTGGAAATCCAGTAAAAGTTTCATTTGGCTACTTTGCACTCTCGAGATAATCAACACCATGTGCCAAATGCAATAGAATAGCAATCTAAACACATTCGCGCATAAATGAAATGACCACAATTTTCTCCAAAACTATAACAGATGCAAACTTGTCCTGTGTGGTGGAGATGAGATTTGATAAAGTAAGTGGAAATCCAGTAAAAGTTTCATTTGGCTACTTTGCACTCTCGAGATAATCGTCACCATGTGCCAAATGCAATAGAATAGCAATCTGAACACATTCGCGCATAAATGAAATGACCACAATTTTCTCCAAAACTATAACAGATGCAAACTTGTCCTGTGTGGTGGAGATGAGATTTGATAAAGTAAGTGGAAATCCAGTAAAAGTTTCATTTGGCTACTTTGCACTCTCGAGATAATCGTCACCATGTGCCAAATGCAATAGAATAGCAATCTGAACACATTCGCGCATTAATGAAATGACCACAATTTTCTCCAAAACTATAACAGATGCAAACTTGTCCTGTGTGGTGGAGATGAGATTTGATAAAGTAAGTGGAAATCCAGTAAAAGTTTCATTTGGCTACTTTGCACTCTCGAGATAATCGTCACCATGTGCCAAATGCAATAGAATAGCAATCTGAGCACATTCGCGCATAAATGAAATGACCACAATTTTCTCCAAAACTATAACAGATGCAAACTTGTCCTGTGTGGTGGAGATGAGATTTGATAAAGTAAGTGGAAATCCAGTAAAAGTTTCATTTGGCTACTTTGCACTCTCGAGATAATCGTCACCATGTGCCAAATGCAATAGAATAGCAATCTGAACACATTCGCGCATAAATAAAATGACCACAATTTTCTCCAAAACTATAACAGATGCAAACTTGTCCTGTGTGGTGGAGATGAGATTTGATAAAGTAAGTGGAAATCCAGTAAAAGTTTCATTTGGCTACTTTGCACTCTCGAGATAATCGTCACCATGTGCCAAATGCAATAGAATAGCAATCTGAACACATTCGCGCATAAATGAAATGACCACAATTTTCTCCAAAACTATAACAGATGCAAACTTGTCCTGTGTGGTGGAGATGAGATTTGATAAAGTAAGTGGAAATCCAGTAAAAGTTTCATTTGGCTACTTTGCACTCTCGAGATAATCGTCACCATGTGCCAAATGCAATAGAATAGCAATCTGAACACATTCGCGCATTAATGAAATGACCACAATTTTCTCCAAAACTATAACAGATGCAAACTTGTCCTGTGTGGTGGAGATGAGATTTGATAAAGTAAGTGGAAATCCAGTAAAAGTTTCATTTGGCTACTTTGCACTCTCGAGATAATCGTCACCATGTGCCAAATGCAATAGAATAGCAATCTGAACACATTCGCGCATAAATGAAATGACCACAATTTTCTCCAAAACTATAACAGATGCAAACTTGTCCTGTGTGGTGGAGATGAGATTTGATAAAGTAAGTGGAAATCCAGTAAAAGTTTCATTTGGCTACTTTGCACTCTCGAGATAATCGTCACCATGTGCCAAATGCAATAGAATAGCAATCTGAACACATTCGCGCATAAATGAAATGACCACAATTTTCTCCAAAACTATAACAGATGCAAACTTGTCCTGTGTGGTGGAGATGAGATTTGATAAAGTAAGTGGAAATCCAGTAAAAGTTTCATTTGGCTACTTTGCACTCTCGAGATAATCGTCACCATGTGCCAAATGCAATAGAATAGCAATCTGAACACATTCGCGCATAAATGAAAATGACCACAATTTTCTCCAAAACTATAACAGATGCAAACTTGTCCTGTGTGGTGGAGATGACATTTGATAAAGTAAGTGGAAATCCAGTAAAAGTTTCATTTGGCTACTTTGCACTCTCGAGATAATCGTCACCATGTGCCAAATGCAATAGAATAGCAATCTGAGCACATTCGCGCATAAATGAAATGACCACAATTTTCTCCAAAACTATAACAGATGCAAACTTGTCCTGTGTGGTGGAGATGAGATTTGATAAAGTAAGTGGAAATCCAGTAAAAGTTTCATTTGGCTACTTTGCACTCTCGAGATAATCGTCACCATGTGCCAAATGCAATAGAATAGCAATCTGAACACATTCGCGCATAAATGAAATGACCACAATTTTCGCCAAAACTATAACAGATGCAAACTTGTCCTGTGTGGTGGAGATGAGATTTGATAAAGTAAGTGGAAATCCAGTAAAAGTTTCATTTGGCTACTTTGCACTCTCGAGATAATCGTCACCATGTGCCAAATGCAATAGAATAGCAATCTGAACACATTCGCGCATAAATAAAATGACCACAATTTTCTCCAAAACTATAACAGATGCAAACTTGTCCTGTGTGGTGGAGATGAGATTTGATAAAGTAAGTGGAAATCCAGTAAAAGTTTCATTTGGCTACTTTGCACTCTCGAGATAATCGTCACCATGTGCCAAATGCAATAGAATAGCAATCTGAACACATTCGCGCATAAATGAAATGACCACAATTTTCTCCAGAACTATAACAGATGCAAACTTGTCCTGTGTGGTGGAGATGAGATTTGATAAAGTAAGTGGAAATCCAGTAAAAGTTTCATTTGGCTACTTTGCACTCTCGAGATAATCGTCACCATGTGCCAAATGCAATAGAATAGCAATCTGAACACATTCGCGCATTAATGAAATGACCACAATTTTCTCCAAAACTATAACAGATGCAAACTTGTCCTGTGTGGTGGAGATGAGATTTGATAAAGTAAGTGGAAATCCAGTAAAAGTTTCATTTGGCTACTTTGCACTCTCGAGATAATCATCACCATGTGCCAAATGCAATAGAATAGCAATCTGAACACATTCGCGCATAAATGAAATGACCACAATTTTCTCCAAAACTATAACAGATGCAAACTTGTCCTGTGTGGTGGAGATGAGATTTGATAAAGTAAGTGGAAATCCAGTAAAAGTTTCATTTGGCTACTTTGCACTCTCGAGATAATCGTCACCATGTGCCAAATGCAATAGAATAGCAATCTGAGCACATTCGCGCATAAATGAAATGACCACAATTTTCTCCAAAACTATAACAGATGCAAACTTGTCCTGTGTGGTGGAGATGAGATTTGATAAAGTAAGTGGAAATCCAGTAAAAGTTTCATTTGGCTACTTTGCACTCTCGAGATAATCGTCACCATGTGCCAAATGCAATAGAATAGCAATCTGAACACATTCGCGCATAAATGAAATGACCACAATTTTCTCCAAAACTATAACAGATGCAAACTTGTCCTGTGTGGTGGAGATGAGATTTGATAAAGTAAGTGGAAATCCAGTAAAAGTTTCATTTGGCTACTTTGCACTCTCGAGATAATCGTCACCATGTGCCAAATGCAATAGAATAGCAATCTGAACACATTCGCGCATAAATGAAATGACCACAATTTTCTCCAAAACTATAACAGATGCAAACTTGTCCTGTGTGGTGGAGATGAGATTTGATAAAGTAAGTGGAAATCCAGTAAAAGTTTCATTTGGCTACTTTGCACTCTCGAGATAATCGTCACCATGTGCCAAATGCAATAGAATAGCAATCTGAACACATTCGCGCATAAATGAAATGACCACAATTTTCGCCAAAACTATAACAGATGCAAACTTGTCCTGTGTGGTGGAGATGAGATTTGATAAAGTAAGTGGAAATCCAGTAAAAAGTTTCATTTGGCTACTTTGCACTCTCGAGATAATCGTCACCATGTGCCAAATGCAATAGAATAGCAATCTGAACACATTCGCGCATAAATGAAATGACCACAATTTTCTCCAAAACTATAACAGATGCAAACTTGTCCTGTGTGGTGGAGATGAGATTTGATAAAGTAAGTGGAAATCCAGTAAAAGTTTCATTTGGCTACTTTGCACTCTCGAGATAATCGTCACCATGTGCCAAATGCAATAGAATAGCAATCTGAACACATTCGCGCATAAATGAAATGACCACAATTTTCTCCAAAACTATAACAGATGCAAACTTGTCCTGTGTGGTGGAGATGAGATTTGATAAAGTAAGTGGAAATCCAGTAAAAGTTTCATTTGGCTACTTTGCACTCTCGAGATAATCGTCACCATGTGCCAAATGCAATAGAATAGCAATCTGAACACATTCGCGCATTAATGAAATGACCACAATTTTCTCCAAAACTATAACAGATGCAAACTTGTCCTGTGTGGTGGAGATGAGATTTGATAAAGTAAGTGGAAATCCAGTAAAAGTTTCATTTGGCTACTTTGCACTCTCGAGATAATCGTCACCATGTGCCAAATGCAATAGAATAGCAATCTGAGCACATTCGCGCATAAATGAAATGACCACAATTTTCTCCAAAAACTATAACAGATGCAAACTTGTCCTGTGTGGTGGAGATGAGATTTGATAAAGTAAGTGGAAATCCAGTAAAAGTTTCATTTGGCTACTTTGCACTCTCGAGATAATCGTCACCATGTGCCAAATGCAATAGAATAGCAATCTGAACACATTCGCGCATAAATGAAAATGACCACAATTTTCTCCAAAACTATAACAGATGCAAACTTGTCCTGTGTGGTGGAGATGAGATTTGATAAAGTAAGTGGAAATCCAGTAAAAGTTTCATTTGGCTACTTTGCACTCTCGAGATAATCGTCACCATGTGCCAAATGCAATAGAATAGCAATCTGAACACATTCGCGCATAAATGAAATGACCACAATTTTCTCCAAAACTATAACAGATGCAAACTTGTCCTGTGTGGTGGAGATGAGATTTGATAAAGTAAGTGGAAATCCAGTAAAAGTTTCATTTGGCTACTTTGCACTCTCGAGATAATCGTCACCATGTGCCAAATGCAATAGAATAGCAATCTGAACACATTCGCGCATAAATGAAATGACCACAATTTTCTCCAAAACTATAACAGATGCAAACTTGTCCTGTGTGGTGGAGATGAGATTTGATAAAGTAAGTGGAAATCCAGTAAAAGTTTCATTTGGCTACTTTGCACTCTCGAGATAATCGTCACCATGTGCCAAATGCAATAGAATAGCAATCTGAACACATTCGCGCATAAATGAAATGACCACAATTTTCTCCAAAACTATAACAGATGCAAACTTGTCCTGTGTGGTGGAGATGAGATTTGATAAAGTAAGTGGAAATCCAGTAAAAGTTTCATTTGGCTACTTTGCACTCTCGAGATAATCGTCACCATGTGCCAAATGCAATAGAATAGCAATCTGAACACATTCGCGCATAAATGAAATGACCACAATTTTCTCCAAAACTATAACAGATGCAAACTTGTCCTGTGTGGTGGAGATGAGATTTGATAAAGTAAGTGGAAATCCAGTAAAAGTTTCATTTGGCTACTTTGCACTCTCGAGATAATCGTCACCATGTGCCAAATGCAATAGAATAGCAATCTGAACACATTCGCGCATAAATGAAATGACCACAATTTTCTCCAAAACTATAACAGATGCAAACTTGTCCTGTGTGGTGGAGATGAGATTTGATAAAGTAAGTGGAAATCCAGTAAAAGTTTCATTTGGCTACTTTGCACTCTCGAGATAATCGTCACCATGTGCCAAATGCAATAGAATAGCAATCTGAACACATTCGCGCATAAATGAAATGACCACAATTTCTCCAAAACTATAACAGATGCAAACTTGTCCTGTGTGGTGGAGATGAGATTTGATAAAGTAAGTGGAAATCCAGTAAAAGTTTCATTTGGCTACTTTGCACTCTCGAGATAATCGTCACCATGTGCCAAATGCAATAGAATAGCAATCTGAACACATTCGCGCATAAATGAAATGACCACAATTTTCTCCAAAACTATAACAGATGCAAACTTGTCCTGTGTGGTGGAGATGAGATTTGATAAAGTAAGTGGAAATCCAGTAAAAGTTTCATTTGGCTACTTTGCACTCTCGAGATAATCGTCACCATGTGCCAAATGCAATAGAATAGCGAATCTGAGCACATTCGCGCATAAATGAAATGACCACAATTTTCTCCAAAACTATAACAGATGCAAACTTGTCCTGTGTGGTGGAGATGAGATTTGATAAAGTAAGTGGAAATCCAGTAAAAGTTTCATTTGGCTACTTTGCACTCTCGAGATAATCGTCACCATGTGCCAAATGCAATAGAATAGCAATCTGAGCACATTCGCGCATAAATGAAATGACCACAATTTTCTCCAAAACTATAACAGATGCAAACTTGTCCTGTGTGGTGGAGATGAGATTTGATAAAGTAAGTGGAAATCCAGTAAAAGTTTCATTTGGCTACTTTGCACTCTCGAGATAATCGTCACCATGTGCCAAATGCAATAGAATAGCAATCTGAACACATTCGCGCATAAATGAAATGACCACAATTTTCTCCAAAACTATAACAGATGCAAACTTGTCCTGTGTGGTGGAGATGAGATTTGATAAAGTAAGTGGAAATCCAGTAAAAGTTTCATTTGGCTACTTTGCACTCTCGAGATAATCGTCACCATGTGCCAAATGCAATAGAATAGCAATCTGAACACATTCGCGCATAAATGAAATGACCACAATTTTCTCCAAAACTATAACAGATGCAAACTTGTCCTGTGTGGTGGAGATGAGATTTGATAAAGTAAGTGGAAATCCAGTAAAAGTTTCATTTGGCTACTTTGCACTCTCGAGATAATCGTCACCATGTGCCAAATGCAATAGAATAGCAATCTGAACACATTCGCGCATAAATGAAATGACCACAATTTTCTCCAAAACTATAACAGATGCAAACTTGTCCTGTGTGGTGGAGATGAGATTTGATAAAGTAAGTGGAAATCCAGTAAAAGTTTCATTTGGCTACTTTGCACTCTCGAGATAATCGTCACACATGTGCCAAATGCAATAGAATATCAATCTGAACACATTCGCGCATAAATGAAATGACCACAATTTTCTCCAAAACTATAACAGATGCAAACTTGTCCTGTGTGGTGGAGATGAGATTTGATAAAGTAAGTGGAAATCCAGTAAAAGTTTCATTTGGCTACTTTGCACTCTCGAGATAATCGTCACCATGTGCCAAATGCAATAGAATAGCAATCTGAACACATTCGCGCATAAATGAAATGACCACAATTTTCTCCAAAACTATAACAGATGCAAACTTGTCATGTGTGGTGGAGATGAGATTTGATAACGTAAGTGGAAATCCAGTAAAAGTTTCATTTGGCTACTTTGCACTCTCGAGATAATCGTCACCATGTGCCAAATGCAATAGAATAGCAATCTGAACACATTCGCGCATAAATGAAATGACCACAATTTTCTCCAAAACTATAACAGATGCAAACTTGTCCTGTGTGGTGGAGATGAGATTTGATAAAGTAAGTGGAAATCCAGTAAAAGTTTCATTTGGCTACTTTGCACTCTCGAGATAATCGTCACCATGTGCCAAATGCAATAGAATAGCAATCTGAACACATTCGCGCATAAATGAAATGACCACAATTTTCTCCAAAACTATAACAGATGCAAACTTGTCCTGTGTGGTGGAGATGAGATTTGATAAAGTAAGTGGAAATCCAGTAAAAGTTTCATTTGGCTACTTTGCACTCTCGAGATAATCGTCACCATGTGCCAAATGCAATAGAATAGCAATCTGAACACATTCGCGCATAAATGAAATGACCACAATTTTCTCCAAAACTATAACAGATGCAAACTTGTCCTGTGTGGTGGAGATGAGATTTGATAAAGTAAGTGGAAATCCAGTAAAAGTTTCATTTGGCTACTTTGCACTCTCGAGATAATCGTCACCATGTGCCAAATGCAATAGAATAGCAATCTGAACACATTCGCGCATAAATGAAATGACCACAATTTTCTCCAAAACTATAACAGATGCAAACTTGTCCTGTGTGGTGGAGATGAGATTTGATAAAGTAAGTGGAAATCCAGTAAAAGTTTCATTTGGCTACTTTGCACTCTCGAGATAATCGTCACCATGTGCCAAATGCAATAGAATAGCAATCTGAACACATTCGCGCATAAATGAAATGACCACAATTTTCTCCAAAACTATAACAGATGCAAACTTGTCCTGTGTGGTGGAGATGAGATTTGATAAAGTAAGTGGAAATCCAGTAAAAGTTTCATTTGGCTACTTTGCACTCTCGAGATAATCGTCACCATGTGCCAAATGCAATAGAATAGCAATCTGAACACATTCGCGCATAAATGAAATGACCACAATTTTCTCCAAAACTATAACAGATGCAAACTTGTCCTGTGTGGTGGAGATGAGATTTGATAAAGTAAGTGGAAATCCAGTAAAAGTTTCATTTGGCTACTTTGCACTCTCGAGATAATCGTCACCATGTGCCAAATGCAATAGAATAGCAATCTGAACACATTCGCGCATAATGAAATGACCACAATTTTCTCCAAAACTATAACAGATGCAAACTTGTCCTGTGTGGTGGAGATGAGATTTGATAAAGTAAGTGGAAATCCAGTAAAAGTTTCATTTGGCTACTTTGCACTCTCGAGATAATCGTCACCATGTGCCAAATGCAATAGAATAGCAATCTGAACACATTCGCGCATAAATGAAATGACCACAATTTTCTCCAAACTATAACAGATGCAAACTTGTCCTGTGTGGTGGAGATGAGATTTGATAAAGTAAGTGGAAATCCAGTAAAAGTTTCATTTGGCTACTTTGCACTCTCGAGATAATCGTCACCATGTGCCAAATGCAATAGAATAGCAATCTGAACACATTCGCGCATAAATGAAATGACCACAATTTTCTCCAAAACTATAACAGATGCAAACTTGTCCTGTGTGGTGGAGATGAGATTTGATAAAGTAAGTGGAAATCCAGTAAAAGTTTCATTTGGCTACTTTGCACTCTCGAGATAATCGTCACCATGTGCCAAATGCAATAGAATAGCAATCTGAACACATTCGCGCATAAATGAAATGACCACAATTTTCTCCAAAACTATAACAGATGCAAACTTGTCCTGTGTGGTGGAGATGAGATTTGATAAAGTAAGTGGAAATCCAGTAAAAGTTTCATTTGGCTACTTTGCACTCTCGAGATAATCGTCACCATGTGCCAAATGCAATAGAATAGCAATCTGAACACATTCGCGCATAAATGAAATGACCACAATTTTCTCCAAAACTATAACAGATGCAAACTTGTCCTGTGTGGTGGAGATGAGATTTGATAAAGTAAGTGGAAATCCAGTAAAAGTTTCATTTGGCTACTTTGCACTCTCGAGATAATCGTCACCATGTGCCAAATGCAATAGAATAGCAATCTGAGCACATTCGCGCATAAATGAAATGACCACAATTTTCTCCAAAACTATAACAGATGCAAACTTGTCCTGTGTGGTGGAGATGAGATTTGATAAAGTAAGTGGAAATCCAGTAAAAGTTTCATTTGCTACTTTGCACTCTCGAGATAATCGTCACCATGTGCCAAATGCACTAGAATAGCAATCTGAGCACATTCGCGCATAAATGAATGACCACAATTTTCTCCAAAACTATAACAGATGCAAACTTGTCC